>NC_046637.1:22762168-23066168 GCF_900324485.2 Mastacembelus armatus | reverse complement strand
GACAAATTGGAAAATTGAAACCTACGATAGGTCTGATTTATTGATTTGTTCGTTTACAAGTGGTCAGAAGTATTCAAACACAGACGGCTGCATAGCTTTGACATTATCATTAAAGTCGATAGGGTGAATGCATTAGCAAATTGTTACAGCACCTATTTACATGTTCAGCAGGATTTACAGCAGTGTTAGCGTTCATTTGGTGTTGTGTCTTAGACAACCTAATGCATTATTCACTCTTTAGATTTAGCTCTGGTTCGATCTTTCTTACATTGTCTGCTTGCCATTGTCCTGCCCCTGCTTTTTAAGGTTTTTCAGAGTTTTTTGGTGAAGACACAGCTATCTGCTGCTCATGCGAGCAGGGCTTTCTGGAGTCAGCTAATATGCTCTGTAGAGCTGGTGTATGGTGATAACTCTGCCTTACTGCTGTCAAGTGAGCCCTTTGCTAAAACCTTCTGACAAATGCCTTCTTCAGATTAGCTTCCAATGCTGGTTTGATCCATGTCAGTGTGTTGGTCTTGGGTAAGTATTTGTCAGTTTTATATCAGTTTATCCTTGGTGTTTCCACACAGTTAGTATATCCACTGGGAACAGGCTTTTCCTTTGCAGGATTTAGAGGCACTTTTGTGGCAGGTCCCGTTCACAATCAGAAAAAACCTGATTCACACATATTTTGGTTCTCTTGGGTCCCAATTGCAACATTAGCTCTGTGTTTTCCCATGGGCTGAGTTTAGGAAGCATCATACAACAAATCCTCCCACACTGAATTTGTCTGTGAACTCTTAGAAACAGCACCAAACTTTCAGATAAGAGCCCTCCCCCCATGTCTAGCTTCATGGATTTGATTGGTCGATCCCTCAGGATGGGTAGGGTCTGCTTCAACTCATTAGTTCAGCAGTAAGTGTTACCAGGGGTCACCCAGAAAGGAATCTGTATAAGTATGTGTGTGTATGTGTGTTTTTTTTTTTCTTTGAGGAACATACATAATCTGTCTGTCACACACAAAGACTCATAGAGTCAAGACACAAAAGCAAGAGTCAGTCGGGGCAATGCTGTTAAAGAAGGTTTATTTTGAAAGGCTCCAAAGCAGACACAAATATTTCTGCCAGGGAGTTGCCAAAGTAAGGATTTGTGTAGGCCTGCTTGTCTGTTTGAAGATAGAGTTAAACAAAAAAAGTTCAGATACAAAGAAGCACATTTCTGTTGAACATACCAGAAAAACATGTGCCACACTCACTTCTGAGCTCTGTTTCTTTATTCAAGAGGGCTTCAATCATCAGCTTACTTTGGCAAGCAAGTCTGTTGGTGTTCATGTCAGAGATTCTTCCAAGATGAAAAATAAGTTCTTGTGACTTGAGTTCACTATGGAGTAACAAAGGGAAAACACGTCTGCTACGTCATCAAATTTTCAGGCACACAGCAATTCAGACAAATACAACACTGACACCTTCTGACTTTGTACTCATTTATAATATAGTATTTTTATGGGTTATTGCAGTGTAAAGAGAAAACACAAGTGTATGCAAATGTTGGTTCGTGCAGCACAATAGTTTCAGATGACAAACACAATCCTTCATTCATTTTTACCTATATGTTATATGCTTTGACCCACAAGGGGGTGCTGTTTTCCAAAGCCCTGCCTTTTAAACATTTGTTTACATGTTTTGTGGTGCTGGGAGCGTTCTCTAAAGTAGTTAATGGGTGGTGAACTATCAACCAGTCAATGGTGTAAACAGTGTGTGTGTGTGTGTGTGTGTGTGTGTGTGTGTGCAGAGAGGGGAAGGGTTACTTTGATGTGTTGTTGCACAACCTCCTACCTCTGTCCAGAAGCTTTGTTTTCTGTATTTTTCTTTATTTTTAAGTTTTTATTTTAAAGAACTGTGAAGGGCAGAGACAACATGGCTGGCCAGAAGTTGTTGACCAACTTGTTTATGGTCTCGTCCTTCCAGCTTTGTCTTTCTTTACAGGTTTTTTTTCTCTGCCTTTACTGTCTTCGGGTGTGGTTTGGACTACATGTGATAAGATCCCCCTCCCTCTCTGCTCTGCTTTTCAACGAGACACACACACACACACACACAGACACACACACACTCACTCACTCTGCAGTCTAGATTCCTGAGCTGTGAGTTATTAGACACACCCAGACTCTGCCAAACAGCATAGCTGCAGCAAATCCACTTCTGCCTTCTTCATCCTTCTACTCTGTCTCCCCAGTAACTCTCCCTTTAAAAGATTTTGGTGAAGGCCATCAGGTCTACCATCAAACTACAACATGCCTCCCTACAACACCCACCCTGACTCAGCCCAAAGTTTCCCTCAAGCTGACTTATTTATTTTCCTGTCAGGCAGTGAGCAGTAGGCGGGTCTTAGTGAGTGACTCTGTGACTGTCCAATCTGACTACCCTGCTGCAACCTACCCTGCTACCCTGCTGGCAGGAGGAGGAGCATGAGCAGCACAGACTTGTGCCTCTTCCAAGAGGGCGGAGAAGCAAGTTTGTCGTGGTTGGGTGTGTTTCTGTATATGTGTTTACATGTGCGTGAATGTGCATGAGTGCATGAGTGCATGCTTGATATACAGCGTGGACTAAAGTTTTTCCAGAGCACAAACCTGCGGGGAACCGGCCTCAAGAGCATCTTGGTAATACAGAGCTGCTAGAGAATACACACTACCAGTCAAACCTATGGTATGTACCTGGACAGTAGGTTTGCGCTTTTCTAAATGTCTCTCTGTGGAAGGGCTTCCTGTTTGACTGATATCTGTCGAACTGTTTTCATGGCTGTTTGATCAGACTGCTGCAGGCTCATCATTCATACGTAACAGCAGCTCATCACATTCTGTGTGTGTGAACAGCAGCTTGTGACTTTTGTGCTTCCAGCTGAGGAATCCTGGCAGTGCACTGAAGGATTCTTGTTACGGTTCTTGTTGCTTTTATGGATCCGAGAGCAGTTGTTGCCAAGGTAATAACAAAGCAGCTCAAATAAACAGGCAAACAAACAACTGTGTATGTACATGGAGAGATACTGCACAAATACTTTAATTTACCTTGAACTAAATTTGAACTAGATTCTTTGAAGTTATGCAGATGTCTGATAAAAGAAGTCTGAACCTACGCACCTGAAAACACAAACATAACAAAAATGAAGTAAAACGTGATCATTGTGATCACTGTGATCACTGTGACTTGAGAGGCAGCTAACCTGACATTGCTCTGGATCTTTAGTTGGACCCTGTCAATCTTTTGTGACTTGAGGTTTAACAGAAAAATGAAATAAATAAATAAAATAGCATAATAGTAGTACTAAAATATGAAACCAGAACTGTTGCCTTTTAGAGGGCATTGACTAATAGTATCAATCTTCAGTTTACCCAGCTGTCTGTTTGCTCATGGAGTCTTCCCTGCAGCAATATCATCTGTCCCCATGCAGCTCTATACTGAAACTGCAGTCAAACAACAACAGTTGGCTTTATTGCTTCTGCTCTGCAGTCTTGCCTTGCGACAGTGACTGCAGCTTCGTCATTTCCACCTCCAAGCCGAGGCGAACGGCATTATCAGTTCCGACTTAAGTTCCTAGTGCTATTTTAAAGCAGTGACAGCACCTAAGTGGCCATTTCCAGCCACACTCATACTTGTGTGTCTGTGGGTTGTTGGGTGGGGCCCATCATTAGTCATCACTTTTCATAGCAGGGCCAAGCTACTGCTTTAATCGCTCTAGTTGGGTAAGGCCTGGATATACTGCATTTTTGGTTTTTTCTTTTCAGTTTTTGACAAACACATTGTGAGTTTTGTGCGTCCTAGTACTGGTGCGCTTTTCCTGGATGAGCTGAGGTTTAATTTAAAGCAAAGACTCAAGCAGCAAACCTCAAGTACATCAACAGTTTCCTTCTGAGTATGATGTGTCAAATTGAAAGAGTTCCTGTTTGAAATGGTTTCAGTACTGGCACCATTCATTTTGCCTTGCTGTACTATCAATGGTGTTCTGAGTAATGTGATAGAAACACTTGAGCTCTTGGTGTCTATTTTGGCTGCACTCTGTTGGGCCTCAGCCGGCCATGTGCGCAGCTCTCCCAGTGTGCTCATGATGTTGATTTTGGTGTTCTGCTACGTCAGTGTAGTCCTCACTGGTTTGTGCAACAGCAGTCACAGTAGCCACAGTTCTGTTCTTCTGTCTATATGAATGTATATGTACAAGAAATATGATCAAGCATTAATCTGAGCAGTGGGCTTTGGTATGTAGGAGTTTGTCTTATACAGACGTAAACTCAACAAAAATGCAGTAGATTTATAAAGGTAGTATTACTGCAGGATTTTTCTTTACTGACATAGTAAGGTGTAGCTGGCAATTGTATAAAAAGTCCTGTATAAGTCCTATATGCAGAGCCAAAGTCACAAACCAAAATCAGTAGGTATTTATTGTAGCGCTTCATAAAAAAAATGTGGCCATTTTTAATTTTAGAACTCCCCAAGACAACAGCTGTCATTACATTTTGATCAGCTATGGCTGGGCCTGTTCGGTCTCAAAGTCTGTTAAGTCGGCTTACAAAAGTTGGCATTGTGTGTATATTTGGCTGAACAACATCTGTCTTATTGAAGAGGTATTGTTTTGTTTTTGGTGTTGTATTTGCATTATATTTAATTAATTAATTCACTAATAAAAATAATACTAATATTAAAGCCTTTTCTTACAGTTGTAGCACCTGAATGGTGGAGTTTTAAATAAATACTTTATGGATCAGCACAGTAAATAACCAGTTAACAGTTTCAGCATTTCTGGAAAAACTCGCTTTAAAATGGAAAAAGGTTACAGAGGTGAGGCTGACGTGTAGGGCGTGCATTAACATCACAAACACCCATTATGACCCATTATTTAATGTCCTCTGGTATTACCGGTGCCAAACATACTGCCCTTTCAAGGTGGTTTTGATAAAAGCATTAGTCAGAATGGTAAAATATGTGTGTGTGGGTGGATGGATGGAAGGATGGATGGATGGATGGTCTGTTTTCTATCAGGACAGGGCAGTCTGCTAAACAGGAGGTGTGAGGAATGTAGGAATGCTGAATAGTGGAGTCACAGTTGTCAAGAATCTGTCAGAAAGTGTTTGTTGGGTGACAGGTAAACATAATAAAGTCTAATGACAGGAAAAACTTCTGCTTTAGCTTCAGAGTTTTAACTGAAAATCAGGTTAAGGTGTACTAACGCTTTACAAATTTAAGATTCCCAGAAAGATGACACCACCTTTTATTTCAGAGAACAGTTAATCGAAGAGAGCTTTTGGCTGCACATTATTGATCAGTATGTCATTCTGGACTATACATCAACAAGGTTGTTAACATACTGTTAGTGTCAAAATATGATACAAGATTCCCTTAATGGACTGGGAATGAAATAAGCCTGTTTGTTTGCCTGTTTTCCTGGGCTTTGGGTGGTTCACTCCACTGTATATGCTGCCTAACCTGTCTTTGTTACAGTGGCTGGCATTACACAGGGAGGGCAGGGCTGGTGATAGACTTGTACAATGGTTTTGATCAGGCTGAGAATTAATGGAAACTACTGTGTGTATGGTTTTAAAGCGTGCATGCATGATGTTTATTTTTGCAGAACAGCAATTTCAACTCATTTGTTTAGCACCAAATCACAATGAAAAGTTTACATATAAAACCAACAAATCTCTCCTGAACAAGCGCTTAACAACAGTGCAGAGGGAAACACTCCCTGTAATCTCAAGATCCTGTAGGTCGAGCTCTTTGTTTGAGTTTTGTCATATGATTAAAAGGCAAATGAGTCACCAAATCCTCTTCACCAACTTCCTTTGATTTAGGGACTAACATTTCAATTTTGTCTAATAACAGAAGACAGCTCCAACTTTAGTGAGGATGTGGTCTTAGAGAGCTTTTGCTTTGCTATGCACATTTCTATATGAGAAGCTATAAAGTACTAATGATCTCATGTATTTGGCCAGTGAGACATGATTGAGTCTGACGACATGTGTGACATCATGTTTTTAAGAAGGGGAAAAGCAGATAACATAGCCTGTTAATCAAGTACAGGCAGAGCTGCTTTTTCTTTCAATTATGTCAGTACTGTACTCAGAGCTGGGTATCAAACCTCAGTACTACTTCAGTATTAAAACAGCAGCAGGGAAATAAACGTATTCATTTTGTCATGTTTGTCTGTAAGTAGCCAGAGCCAGCAGCTAGCTAGCTTAGCCTAGCACAAAGAACAAAAACAGTGTGAAAAAGCTGGTCTGGATTTGCTAAGCTAAGCTAACTGGCTAATGCTAATGCATCTGGCATAGTGCTGTACTCTTCACTCTTCTTCTTCCTTTTTTTTTTTTTTTAAACTTGGCAACAGGAAATATTTATTGCAGCAACAGAAGCAGCATGACATCCTCTGTAGCAGAGGGATGCCCTGGTTAGCTTGTGACCTCACTTCCTTCTCTGTGCCACTTCCACCTTATTTGCTCTCTCTAAACAGTATTTTCGACACTTCCAGCTGGTTGTCAATTATTAATAAAGTTATATTTAAACATAAGAATATGTTAGAGGGGAAAACTGGTAGGAGTTATGTTCCTATTTGGCCTAAAAGTCAGAGTTGTCAAATTCAGGTTTGATTCTGTGTTGTGTACGTGTGATTGATCTGAGCAGACTTGTGACTTTATTTGTGGTAAATGCAACACCAGAGTGTGACTGTCACCACAGTGACAGTGCTGCGCTGCAATCATTTCTATATCAAAGGTCCCAGATTGCAGACGGTTCAAACTGGTGCTGTGTTTGCTTCTGTCTCTTCTGTTGTTTCTCTTTGTTTTCTTCCACTGGCTTTACACTCCACATCCTGCCAGCTCAACTGTAAAGTGTGAGGCCTGATGGGTTAACTCACTGCCAGACTTACAGTATAGGTGCTGAGACATGAGATAATGATCGTTTGTGGATGTAGCTTTTTGTCACGCGACTGCAGTATCTGTCAAGAATACAGCAAAACTGTTATCTGTAACCATGAACAGTGAACTACAGTATGTTTTCCACTGCCTGTGTGATAATATCTAAATGTTATCAGTCTACTAAGTCTGAACAGATGGACAAAACAGAATGATGTTGACAAACAAGCTGGCTTAGATCTGACTACAATTATCCAACACCATAAAATACAGTGGGCTGATGTTAAAGCTAATAGCAGTAATCGTGACATAGTGTCACTGGGGTGGAGGCTCTGTGCGCTTTATTCACACACCTGAAAAAACTGGGCTGAGCCCTGCTGCATACTGGACTCCACCTGGAGACTGCTGCATGCACTGGCAGTTGCTGGAGCCCGATTTGGATTTAGGTTTAAATCTTTGTCTTTGCATTAATGACTTTTTATTCAAAATTGTTCCTGCATTTTTAATATAGCCTATAAATATTTTGAGGTTGCAGGTGTTGCCATCTTTGTTGTGTACAGTTGCCAAGATTACAGGTGGTGTTGTGAGACACACACACACACACACCCACACACCGACATTGTCATTCTGCTCTTTACATCACAGTTTGTCATCCTTTTATGTGTTTGTTGAAGTGCCCTTGGACACTGAGGTTGCACTCCAAGTTGCACCCAGTGACTGTGTCTTCAGTGTGTGAGTGATTATATTGCACCATCAGTGTAAGTGTGTGTCACTGGGTGAATTGGCAGATAGTGTAAATTCAGTGCGTTTTAGGTCTGTAGAAATGCATTGTGTGTCCTTTTTTAGTCTTAATCTCAGTGGATTGTAGACACATTTACTTCATACATCTGATTTAGGTGACACCACCATGACAGAGACAGGGTGTTACTGAATGTAAGAAGCTTGAAATTGTTAGTACAACAGGTGAAGCAATCCATTCAACTTTTCAACAAGAGAGACAGTCATCACAGTACTTTATAGTGTCACTGCGGTGGAGGCTCTGTGCGTGTGTGTGCTCTTTTCACACATGTGAAAGAACTGGGCTGAGCCCTGCTGCATACTGGATTCCACCTGGAGACTGATGCATGCACTGGCAGTTGTTGGCACCTGATTTGGATTTAGTTTTAAATCTTTGTCTTTTAATAAAAAAAATACATTAGTTTTAGTTAAAATGTAGTTATTTGCTATTTGTTAGGTGTAGTCTAGTTTTAGGAAGAAGAAGATAATATTGTACCTATTGAATATGCAATAAATGTGTAGAGGAAAGTCTTGAAACTGGGACAAACTATTATTGCTCTGTATTAGATGAAGGATGATTTCCTCAGTGGTTCAAATATGTCATAATCAAAGAGGCGTTGAGCTCTTCAGTTTAGGATGAAGAGCTGATTCTCATTTAAAAATAATACATTACCAGTCTCAGTAGTGCACACTTTAGACCAGAACAATGTCTTGTCATAGTAGTTAAACAGTTTAGGAAACCCAAGAAAGTTGGTCACCTTAGCTGGTTAACCACATCTACTTCAATGCTAAAGATCAAATAATAAGGGAAATGGTTTATTGCACAAGAAATGCATATAAACAAATCAGTATAATACTACTGATGTGTTTAGTAAAAATATTAACAGTATAAAATGCACTTTTTCCAGAACACCTCCTTTTATTTGATTGTCAGTGTCGAAAAAATTAACATTTAAGTGCATGCAGCATACAGAACCAAAGCAAACATAGCTGTTTCTGTTTTATTATAGATACAATAATTGACCAATATGACAGATTCTATAGCTGTGCATGTATAACATGAAATAATTTACTAATTTCAAACTAAGTAAGTAAATGTCATAGCAGTAAATAATAATATTGTACTGTTCTGAGGGGTGATCTTTGCCAGATTAATACTTTTGTGGCAGCAGGTACAGTGGTAAAGGAAGGACCAGATGATCTTTAGCATGAGCAGTGATAACTAAATGGTAAATAAGCAGAGAAGAAAGTCAAATCTGATCAAAGAGAAAACACAAGACCAAGGTTACAACAGTGTGACTGATAGTCCAGCTCAGATGTCAGTCTGATGTACGTGTGTGCACAAAAAGTACCTGCATGAAAGTCCTCAGCCGTGAAAGTCGAAGGCCAGCTGAGTCGATCTGTTTGATGACGGATGTAAATTTTACTCTCTGTGATGTCAGCTGAAGAGCAGCTTGTGTCTCGTCCATTTGTTGGTATTGTTGTCGGTTGCTGCAGTAACCACAGACAATAACACTCCACCTCCTTTCTTTTTGCAAACAGCAGTCACACCCTTCACCTCACTTCACTTCATCTGGAATGTAGTGCTTGAATCCACCACCTCTCACTGCTCTGTGATAGATGTGTCTATGAACATTTAGTAACAGTACTTCACTACACTACAGCAGATGTGTATGTCAGGTTTCCATCTTCTCTCTCTTTCTCTTTGTCTCTCCATCTCTTAAAAATACACTTTGAAGCTGTGGTGACATCTGTCTATCCAAAAATGAGATGCCTGGAATGTTTTGTTTTCCACAAATTATGCCTCTTGTGAAACCAGGATATTGCCTAGTGTGAATTATAAAATAATTATGATCATCTGTGGAACTTTTCTCACTCTGTTTGCCTCTTTCTCTCTGCAGTCGCAGCCTAGCCAGGCCCCACCCAAACCGGCAGCTCAGGTCTCCACTGTGAAGCCTGGAGAGGTACTGAACATTACTCAAACCATTTTCTGTCATCTCTCCCTGTATCTTTAAAAAGACTCAGTTGTTAACTTCCTGTGTTGGGCTGACTCATCGGCTGCCATATCAAACTCTGGGCTGTGTGTTTCATTGTTACTTACTTTCCTGTTTCAGCACCGTGCCCCTTTATGTTTTTACTAGCCACATAATTTTTGCAGGACGGTGAGGTAATAGGTTTAGCTGTGTCCTGAGCAGTAGCAAACAAAAAAGAAAACTTTCCTCTTCCTTCCACTGAAGTACGACAGAGGAAACACCCAGTTTTATTAGCCAGTGGAAAGCAGTTTAATCTTAATGCTGCCCTAAAACAATAACCCAACGTGATTGTCCCTTCATTTTCAGTTTGATTTGTTGCTGATGGGGCTAATTTCCAGACATTAAGCATTTGCCTAAATAGAACTTTAGGAAGCTGACATTAATAAATTATATATCATTATCTTATATGAATCAGGAACTCAGGATTTGATGCTGTTAACATTATTGTGTTTGTGACTAGAGTTTGCAGACTACAACAAATGCAGGAATTGAGCATACTTGAAGTATACTTTATCAATTATGTCTAGCACTGAGAACAGTCAGAACAAACTGGTCTTCTTAGCCTAAATTAAAAGTCTTTTTTCCTCCTCTGCTTTTTTGCAACCTCTCTTTTAACACAGGAAAGCCATTGTCTGTCTTTCAGTTTTCTTTTACGTTTTAAAAGTGAACCATTGTTTTGATCAAAGTAACCTACAGCACCAGCCTGAAGTGTCTTCACTTGACCCTCAACACCTGCACTTAGACATCATCTATTTTGGTGCCTGGCCTGTAGAGAAAGGCTTTGGTGGAATATTTGTACTGTAAGCTGACTGTGTGCAGAAAATGGTGCAATAAGAACAATTTAAAGAAATAATAATATGAATTTGTTTGAAAAATTGAAATGTTCTCAACTTACTGAACTATTTATACACTAAGCTTGTAGTACAGTCATTAATCTTCAGCTATAAGTGAGTCGTAGCAGCTGACCTTGGTGGCCTCTTTCATACTTCTTGTTTGACATTGCCATAGTGCAGGCTCATGTTTCACTGGCAGTGTATAAGATCAATGCAGTACAGCACTGCATATAATTAAGACAATGTGCTTGACATCATATTGCACAACAGTTGCACGATGTATGGGCAAATCTTTTTTCAAATTGAAATATATTTTTGCATCCAACTATACTTCTCATTTTATTCTAAATTTGAAAGGATGTCCCACAGTGTAACACTTCCATAATGTTTGGTGTGGTTTGGTATTTAAAAAGAAGGATGGTCAAAACCAACACAACTGGGGCCAAGATATCTCAAATTTGAAGCATACAATTCTAAGTTGTGCTAGTTCTTTGGATATCACGGGGATGATTACATCGTGATGTCATGTAGGTCATCTTTGCAGCTCTCTCCAGTGCCACAGAAGGGGTCATACATACATACATATGTTTGCACAGGTTAATTAGCTTGCCTAATGATGAGTAAACACTTTAATGTGTAAATGTGGTGGATGAATACATTAAGGATTGTCAAAAGGTCAGGTTTGTTATAATCCTGGTAATGAAGGGAGATGATGGAGTTTTCCACACCTGGTACATTGCAGAAGGCACCATCAGGATCTGCCATGGCTACACAGCCTGGGGTCGTTACCACAGCAACAGGCATTGCCACAGGAAGTGGCATAACAGCAGGAGGAAGTGCTTCAGTTGGGACCTCAGGAAAAGAGGCACCTAAAGCCAAACCAGAGGTAGACGGACTCTGGATGCCTGAATAAAAGTGGAGGGGGCTTTGGCTGTTTGGTGTGATGTAACCAGATTCCTTCTTTTGGTCTTATCACAAGGCAGCTCACATCTCTTCTTCACTGGCTTGGTTTTCTTTTCAACTGGCAACATATGTCACTTCTCTGCAAGCGTTGTCACATGAACACTTGCTAAAGTGTTTACTCATATCGTCACACTTACGGCACTGACTTTGTCAATAACATCCATATGAGTTTCCTTAAACACATGCTGCTTGGTTTATAGACTAACACCACGCTGGCTGGTGCTACTCTCATTGACATGTCATCTGCTGGGGCTACTGTTGTTGACATGACGTCAGCAGGGGCGAGGGCCAGTTCCAAAGAGATGGCTAAAGAGGTAATGATGTTATCATGGCCAAACACTTGTTGGTGCTTTTTCTTGCTTTAGTCTCTGTATCCAGCATTTTTACATAACTGCTATTCATGATCCTCTTGTTTTTAGGTTGATTAATACATTCAAAAGGGGCAGCTTGCTTAAAACCCTAATATATATAATGTCTAGTTTAGCTGCTTTATATCACCCTTTTAAATAAAACTCCACAAGTTGAACTATTATACTGATGATTGTCTTGTGGGTTTTTCGTAGTATATCTGGTCAGTGCAGTTCTTTTCAGCAACATGTTATTTGAAAAGGAAAATATAGCAGGTTTGTTTTAATTTTGCTGAAGCATGAAAAAGCACCAGTATAAACTCATCACTGGTCAGATTAGTGTCAATCTTCAACCTTAGTAGACCTGATCTGACCAGTGATCACTGCACATGTTCTCCTCCTGTTTTTACTAACACTGTTTGAATGCGTCATACATCTATTTTCAATATGTCTGCTGCTTTAAAAGTGCAGTGTATCGGTTGTCCTTGTGTTTTTGAGTAATCGTTTGGCTACATGTTTGTAGACTGCACCTGTCTCCCAAGTTAAAGCTGCAGCTACAGCTCCTCCTACTGCCACTGGAACAGCTGCAGCCGCTGGCACCACAGCGACCACTGCTGTGACCAAACCTAAAGATACATCCAAGGTAGAATACAACACTGGATTAATGGTCAGATTGGTCCCAGTCCTGACTCCCAGCAGATCTGACTAGAAAATAACTTGCATACTTTTTTTATTTTCTGGAGTACAGTGACAGACTGACCAGTGATCACTGTACATTTTCACCTTTTCACTGTTAAACTAAGTTACACATCTCTTTTCAACATGTCTACTGTACATCTGTCATCCTGGTGTGTTTTTGAGCAATCATTTGGCTACATGTTTGTAGACTGCACCGGTTTCCCAAGTCAAAGCCACTACTACAGTTCCTGCTCCTTCCGCTGGAACAGCCGCAGCTGCTGACAAGACAGCAACCACTGCTGTGACCAAACCTAAAGAGCCACCAAAAGACACTGCCAAGGTAGACCCAAGTGGTGCAGGCTTTCCAGACCCTTTAATGCCTCCATGACTGTCTGTCGAGGTGTATCTTTTGGGGTTTTCTTCAGTCATTGCTTTATTACTTTTTTCTACAAAATCTTTTAGTCACAGAATCTTCATCAAGACAGTCAGACATGTGCTTTGGACATTTTCGACTTTGGGAATTTTTATGAAATCAAGTCCTTGCTTTAAACTTTTCTTTCATACTTCGGAGATGACCCATTGAGGAGTGCACTTTTGTTCTTTGCTCTGCATCCCTTCTCCCAGCATGCCTGTGCTTGTTATTGTGTTTGCTCGTGGTGCACACCTGTCCACTTGAAACACCACACATGCATCAGAAATCTGAGTCAGCAAGATGAAACATGGAACATGAAACAGGCCTGCAATTTATTTGACACCTATGAACTAAAGCGTTGGTGGAGGCTTTTTTCCGCTGAAGCTGGTTGCTTCCTGTCCTGTGTTGTATTACTGATTTTGTGCGTGTAAAGCAAATTTCTCATTTGACCTGGCCTATAACATGTATTTTAGAGTGCCACTGTCACTTCAGCAGCCAAAGCTGATGTGCCTAAAGTTGACCCTGCAAAAACATCAAAGCCAGCTGCAGCAGCTGCAACAGCTGTGGCTGGAAATGTACAGGGGAAGAAAGAAGAACCTAAACCGACCCACACAAAGGTAGACAAACCAAAAACCAACCAAGGGTGGAGGCAGTCTGATTGTTATATCCTCTGTATTTTTTTAATGGCATTGTATTGTTGTATCATGGATGTGATTGAAGCTTACTGTGATTCTGGCTGTCCCTTCTCTGGGTTGGATGAATAGACTACAAATAATCTTAAGAGACAACATCAGGGCCTATATGGACTTTTCAATTTTGTTCACTTAGGGAAATACATTAAAATTTAAGAAATGATTCAATTTCATGTTTTATTTTCTTCTGGGCATGAGGTTTGACTTGGCATACTGATCTCTTCAGTCACACATGAATGTTGAAAGATTAATGTGTGTTGATTCTGGGTATTTGTTGCAGGTGCAGGTGGAAGGGCCTTCCACAGCAGCTAAAGGAACCAAGGAGGTAAAGACCCACTGAAGTATTATGACTTTGTTCTTAAAAGCATGTCGCTTGCTCCAGTGCGCTGAGTTATGTTGCATACACAGGCACCTGCAGTGGATCCTTTTGATGCCTTGGCCAACATACTGCCATCAAGTGATTCTGTCACACCCCCTCAACCTGTATACACCGGGCCAGTGGTTCAAGAGGTACAACAAAGTCACAGCGTGCATGTAGAATACAGCATATGTGTGTGGCCATGCTAACAGAGCTGGTATGTTATGGCGTTGAGCTGAAGCATGGCGCTTGTATAAGTAACTGTGTGTGTTGCATGTGTCACAGCATAGCATCACTCCTGAGAAGGGTCACAAGTGTGGAGAAAGAGAGGACACACTGCCTCCAGGTTACAGATTTAAAGATATGGTCAGTTTTCCTCAGTCTACTCCTCTTAATCACTTCTTCTGAGTAACAGATTAGTGTTGTTACAACACTGGCAGAGTGTGGCTTTTTTCGCTTGCCAGATCTCACTGTCAACTGGTTTTCATTTGGGGCTATTTCTTTTGGCAGTTAAATATTATGCAGGCTAGGTTTTAAAACAGTACAGTAATTTGCCACTAATCCACTGCAAACAAATTCTGTTTATCTCTACTATATATAGATGTTCAGTAACTCAGCACTAATATTAAATATTCAAATGATTATCTCAAAACCTAGTCATGTCACAGCAAAACTATCTTCATTGTGAGATGTTGAAGAGGAAAATGGGAGAATATGAGCCTGTTTTTCTTTCCCAGTCTAAAGTTGATCTGTATTTTCTAGGGCCCAGTTCCTGCAGATGTTAAACCCAAGGACGAACCTGTAAGTGAACCTTTCATAACTCACTTTTCAGTGAAGTCACATAAAACTTTTTCTAACGTGTAAGCAAATGAACAAACACTCAGTTACATATATAGGAAGTGCTGTTTCCACATATGATCTGCTGGTTCCTCTACAGTGGGGAATGTTGCATTGCACTGTTGAGTGGGTGTTGTCTGAACGCCACACTACCCATCTTTTCTGTTCGAGCTCGTTGGCTCTTCTTCGACCAAACCCAATCACTCATATAAATGGGCATCAAGGACCATAGACAAACACGTACATGCACATACGTTTGTATTTTACTATTTGCTCACCCTCAACACACCCACATTAGCACCATAGCTAACTCCCACTTTGTCATTTTGTCTTCTTTGATTCTGTGTCTCATGATCCATTTCCACCCTGATACTTTCTTCCAGTATTGTTGTATTTTGTATTGTTATTGTTTTTTTTTGTGTGCATGTGTGTCAGATGTGTCTTTTAGGAGTGTTTATTGGTGATATTATTTCTGTCTCCATGGAATGTGAAGGGTGTGTCTGTGCTTTTCCTTGTTGGTACATGCAGTTTGGTTTGCATTATTTTTCCCTTGTTTGCCTTTTGACTTGGTTAGAGATGCCATCTAGTGGAGGATCATGAGAAGGCTTATGATTATTGTGAACTATAGAAAAAAAAATAGAAAAAGAAATGGGACTGTCAGTATCTGATGGTGATGCACAGTCTGTTTTTCCTCTCAGAAACCACTGACCACAGATCAGGCCCTGGATTCTCTGTCAGGTGATTTCCTGACAGCTCCTGCTGGAGCACCCAAGAACCAAGAGGTCAGAGTCACTGCTAGCCCATCCTCCACTGTTACGTGGCATGCACCCTCGTAATAAAAGTCCATATAGAAAAGTCACAGTTTGTCATGTCTGTTGTGGACAATATTAGCTGTGAATATATACTTGTATAAAACTGCCTGCCTGCTTTTCTCTAACAATTTGCAGTCTTGATTTTATTTCTATATTTAATATATAGAAGGACAGTGTCAGTGCTTCATCTGCTAGGCCTGCTAACTTTGCATCACCTCCTGCAAAGGTATAGTAAAACCTTAATGTGTGATGCCACTAATGCAGCAGATGACTGGAGGAGCTAATACTCATTGTCTGTCATTTTTTTTGCAGAAAGGTGAAACCCCTGCATCAGTTCCTCCTTCGACTGTGTCTCCTGCTCCTCCTGCTGATAAGAAAGCCAAACTGGAGAAAGCCTCAGCTGATTCTTCTCTGAAGGCGGGACTTCCCTCCTCTTCCTCCAAGGTACTTACCTGCAAGTGTGTCTTTGCTGGTCTCTATTGAAATTTAAAGCAACTTGCTGAAAACCTTATGAGGTCCTGAGGATATTTGGGTATCCTGAATAAAAAATGAAATATTTAATTACTGATAGAAAAAAAACAACTTTAAAAATACACTCTTTACCTAATGAATCAATTTACTTAATTATATCATAATTAATGCATGTAATGTAAAATGTTGTAAAAAGTGTTGTCTGTATTTACCCCAGTACAAACCCCAGATCATTTTATTTACAGGAGCAGACACATGACTTTGTACTGCTGTGCACCTGTCCAACCTCTGTTCTCTCTTTATGTGATGGATTAAACATTAACTTCTCCTGTTCTCTCCTCAGGGTGACCCTATGTCTCTGGATGCTCTCAGTGCTCTTGGTGACACACTGGCAGCAGATGAACCTAAACCTGAACCCCCTAAACTCAGACCTGAGGATTTAGTTTCAGTAAGAGAGAAAACAGTTGTGTTTTGCTGTTCTCATGCTTTTTCACTGCCTTTGATGGTTTTTGTAGTGGATAGTGCAGTAAAGACAAATTTCCTGCTCCCACAAACAATGTTCCTACTTCATGTTTTCCTTTTCACAGGAGGACAAGCTCAAGGACAAAAAGGGTGTGCGTGTAGGAGAGAGGGAGGACACACTTCCTCCAGATTACAGGTTTAAAGAAGATGAACTCAAAAAACTGCCTGCTCCTAAACCTGAGGTGAGACACTGTCAAGTTCCCTTTAAGGGTCCTAATGTAGCACTGTGATATCAATGACCTGCATGTTATTCATAAGCAATATATTTCTGTCTCTTTTCTTCGTATCTCTCCTCACTCTCAACCTGCAGCCCAGCATGGGCACCGATGAGGCTCTGGACTTGTTGTCAGGAGACTTCATGACCTCCTCATCAGCTCCTGCTGTCCAGGCGCCGGTTGTCAAGCCCTCAGTTGCTCCTACACAGGTAGAGTGTAGATCTAAAAATAGCAGAAGTTACCTTGTCTATCAAACATCTCTCCTAATGATCTGTGTGTTGGTTGTCGTAGAAAGCCTCTGTGGCCTCCCATGTAGCTGCGCCCCCTGCTCCTCCTGCTGATAAGAAAGCCAAGAAAGGGGAAGAGGCTGGAATTTCAGCTTCTACTGCCAAGGTACAGTGAGCTTACTGCTCCTTTCCTGCAAGTATCTGTTGACTGGTCATATCTCCTTAAATACTAACAAGCTTGATACTGCTGTTGGTGTTCACACATGTGACTGAACTATTCAAAGATAACAATATGGTTTTTGAAAGATATAACTAAACAAATATATAGGCCATTCTGAAATCTATAATCTGCATTAAAGTATTGCAGTCATGTTTTTTGACACAACTTGGTTTAAACCAGTCTATCTTCTACTCTTACCAATGTCCATAAACATCTATAAATACAACTGGGAATAAAAAACTTCAGATTCAGATCTTACCTTAAAAATAATCAGATTTAGGCTTTTTCTTCAGTGGACAGGAGTTTCTACAATGGAGATTTGGTAAAATTTAAACAAATAGGCTTATGTGATAAAAATACAGAGCCTCATGTTTATGTAGCCTTAATTTTTCATTCATTTTCCAGAGATGGTTGCCAAAGAAAAAAACATGTTGTTTAAAAAAAAAAAAAAAAAAACAGATAATGTTTTTGTTGTCTGGTATAGAAAGTCGAATCCTCTGCAGTTCCCCCTGTGGCTACGTATCATGCTCCCTCTGCTGATAAAAAAGGCAAGGCAGACAAAGTCACTGCTGGAAAGGAACCTGCTGCTGCTGCTAAGCCCAAGACTGATGAGGTGAGATACAAAAGATTTTCTTTACTGTTTTGCCAGTTTGCATTTACTTTTATGTGTGGGAGGGAATTTTTGTTTCAGTAGTTAAACTATAGTATAAATGTATGACACATCAGTAGCTTATACACTTCACTCCAACCTCTGTTCTCTCTTTATGTGATGGATTAAACATTAACTTCTCCTGTTCTCTCCTCAGGGTGACCCTATGTCTCTGGATGCTCTCAGTGCTCTTGGTGACACTCTGGCAGCGGATGAACCAAAACCTGAACCCCCTAAACTCAGACCTGAGGACATCGTTGAGGTTGGGATCACAAACACACATGCATTTAGTTGCTTTTTCACTTACTGACAAATATTACAAACTGACAGTTTGGTCCTCACTTTCTCAGACTCCTGTTTGAGTGTTAACTCTTGGTTTTAGGGTTAGGGTTAATATTAGTTTAGGGTAAGGGTAAAGCATTTAGTTGTGTTGGTGAAGGTCTAGGGAATGCATTATGCCAGTAAGTGTCCTCACAAAGATAGAAATATAAGTTAGTAATTATGTGTATATTTAACCTTCCTCAGAGCAAATGTCTTTTTTACTTGTCCCTTTCACAGGAGGACAAGCTCAAGGCCAAAAAGGGTGTGCGTGTAGGAGAGAGGGAGGACACACTTCCTCCAGATTACAGGTTTAAAGAAGATGAACTCAAAAAACTGCCTGCTCCTAAACCTGAGGTGAGACTGGGTGAATTAAAATGATACCTCAGGGTATTGAGCTCTTACATGTTTACATGTACATGTGTGAAATAAACACCATCAATACATGTATGGTATTGACCTTCACTTCCTCCCCCACCCCCTCCCTCAGCCCAGCATGGGCACTGATGAGGCTCTGGACATGTTGTCTGGAGACTTTGTGACCACCTCAGCAGCTCCTGCTGTCCATGCTCCAGTTGTCAAGCCCTCAGCAGCTCCTGCACAGGTACGTGGTGGAGCTGTTCTTAGTACCTGCAGCCAAAATCTGCAGAGCAACGTACAGATGAATCATTCTAGCAGAAGATCAAATCTTTACAGACACAACAGCCACAGTAGCATGTGCTACTTGTTTAATATTTGCATATTTTGGAGGAGAGAGCATCAATCACGCATTTTAGCATATTCTGCATCTCTGATGTTTAGCGATATTCTCAGTTCCCTTTCAGTGACATGTATTTCACACTTAAAAGAAGCTTTCTTAGTTATGTCTTACTGAGACGTAGATGACAAGAATGATACTACTCTCTTCTCTCACCTCTAAAGTTTGCAAGTTGTCACAGCGTGTTGGTTGTATAATCTGCAAAGTGGAAAAATCGCACATGGTTTCACAGGGTTTAGTTGACTGAACAGGTCATCTTCTTGCTCCATATTTAGCATACTGTTAGAGAATGTAGCCAACCTTCTCATCAAACTGTCGGCAAGAAACCAAATTTGTCTTTTTTCTGCAAATGATTTGTTTTTACATCAAGATTTAATTCTTGAAAACTTCTTTATGAAGTCACTCTAAACTGGTTACATCTCTGTTTTCCAGAATAAAGTTGAGGATTTGTCAGCTCTTGATGTGTTATCCAAAGACTTTGTGGCTCCAACTAAAGCTTCAGGAACTCAGGCAGGTGTCCCTCTTGCTACCAACAGAGTAAAAAAAGAAAAAAAGTGGTGCATTAATGTGTGTGTGTGTGCGCGCGCGCGTGTGTGTGCGCACGTGTGCGTGTGTGTTTGCATGTCGGTGAACCATTTGGTAGAGCATGGATCTCTGTAGTATGGATTTACTGTGTTAATAGAACAAAAGGATTTAATTTGGCTCCTGTTCCTGTGTGTGTGCCTGACCTTGTGCCCTCCACAGTCCCACATTCTTTTTGGTCTGTGTGTCCAATTGAATGTTCCTGTATTTTAGCAGAAAGCAGCTTGTCCTTCTGAGCAACCCAGTTCAACCCAACCGCCTGGAAAACCCAAGATTGAGAAGGTACAGAAGATAATACAAATATTTTTGTTTTGGCTATAAATATTTGTTATTTGACAATGATAGTTTGTGATTGTGTATCTAAAAATCATTTTTTGGTATAACACTTTGTTCTATTTGGCCTTCTACTTCTCTACACAGTTTTTTTTTTTAACTAACCCAAGACTTTTATACCTAAATTTTAAACTTCTCCTGTTCTCTCCTCAGGGTGACCCTATGTCTCTGGATGCTCTCAGTGCTCTTGGTGACACGCTGGCAGCGGATGAACCAAAACCTGAACCCCCTAAACTCAGACCTGAGGACATCGTTGAGGTTGGGATCACAAACACACATGCATTTAGTTGCTTTTTCACTTACTGACAAATATTACAAACTGACAGTTTGGTCCTCACTTTCTCAGACTCCTGTTTGAGTGTTAACTCTTGGTTTTAGGGTTAGGGTTAATATTAGTTTAGGGTAAGGGTAAAGCATTTAGTTGTGTTGGTGAAGGTCTAGGGAATGCATTATGCCAGTAAGTGTCCTCACAAAGATAGAAATATAAGTTAGTAATTATGTGTATATTTAACCTTCCTCAGAGCAAATGTCTTTTTTACTTGTCCCTTTCACAGGAGGACAAGCTCAAGGCCAAAAAGGGTGTGCGTGTAGGAGAGAGGGAGGACGCACTTCCTCCAGATTACAGGTTTAAAGAAGATGAACTCAAAAAACTGCCTGCTCCTAAACCTGAGGTGAGACTGGGTGAATTAAAATGATACCTCAGGGTATTGAGCTCTTACATGTTTACATGTACATGTGTGAAATAAACACCATCAATACATGTATGGTATTGACCTTCACTCCCCCTCCCTCAGCCCAGCATGGGCACTGATGAGGCTCTGGACTTGTTGTCTGGAGACTTTGTGACCACCTCAGCAGCTCCTGCTGTCCATGCTCCAGTTGTCAAGCCCTCAGCAGCTCCTGCTGTCCATGCTCCAGTTGTCAAGCCCTCAGCAGCTCCTGCTGTCCATGCTCCAGTTGTCAAGCCCTCAGCAGCTCCTGCTGGCAAGGCTCCTCCTGCCACCTCCTCAGCTGCTCCTGCACAGGTACACTCTAAAACTATGAACGTTACCTCCACTGCTGCCCCAACAGTGAAGTCTGCTGCCTGTGTTCCAACAAAAACAGCCCCGCAGGTGAACTTACAACTGAATTCTTACAAACTACTTACACTCTCTAACATCCTGTAGTTCTGCCGACATCTTATTGTCTGTGTTTGTGCTCTCAGGTGGGAACAGGAGAAGATGGTGCCCTGGATGCTCTGTCAGACACCTTGAAGGATATCACACCTGTCCCTCAGCCTGCCCCAGTTCCTGCCAAAGACATTGTCAAGGTAGCCAGCATGCTTCAAAGGCACGGCCTGTGAATTTATATTGAGAATATATATATATATATATATATAGTTGTAAGTTATATAATGTCTTTATATATAATATTGAGAATTTTAAAACGCTCAGAAAACACAGTCTGAAAATCACTTCAGCTTGTCTGGATTTGTTTGGTTGCAGGAGAAAAAGGCTGTTGAAGAGAAGCTGATTAAGATGGGAGAGAAGGACGACTCGCTCCCACCAGAGTATCGACCCACTGAGGAGGATGTTAAGGTACACTGACGTTTGCATTCGTATTTTGTGAATACTATCTCTGTTCTGTAATACAACATATGACAGCTAAAAATGCTGATCTGATCCTGGGTGATTTGATGTTTTAAATTTATATAGAGTCATATTTTTTAATATACCAGTAAAGGTTTTTCATCTATTCAAATCAAAGATTTAATTAACTTGGGCTGTTTTTATGGGAATGGGTTTTTTCTGGGTAAGTGGTTAATATATATTGTGCAGGTGAATATTTACTAGGACATAGTGTGTAGTAGTTGTAGTAACTTTATTTCTGTTTCATTCAAAAGAAAATGGCAGAAGCAAAAGCAAAAGCAGCTGCATCACCCAAAGATGTAAGTCCATCACAGAATGCAATGATCATATAATGATACAACGATACTTTGTGCCAATTGAGTTTAATTTCTTTCTTTTTCTGCTCTGTGGAAGACCATGGATGATAATACAGCCCTCGACTTGCTGTCCACTGACTTCTCTGCTGCTTCCAAGCCAGCTGCAACAGTCTCATCATCTGCAGCCACAGGAAAGAAGGAACCTGCTGTGTCGGACTCAAAGCCCCTGAAGGTAGCACAGAAGCTTACAATGCTGCCAATACACCCCCTTCTAGCTGCATTTTATGTAGGCGAGGTGACAGGGGCCATTTATTGTGCATGCTGATTTACTGGAATAGCTTTATAGGACATTTAGTGGAAAATAGCTGTTGTTCAGAATCAGCTTTATTGACCAGGTTTGTGCGCAGAAACAAAGATTTTCACTACAGCTCACTAAGCTCTCTCTATATACAAGAATTAAAGTTATATATAAACTATATATATATATATATACATACATACATACATACATACATATACATGTTCATGTTGTCACTTCCACATAGACATTTCACTTTTCCTGCTGTGAGCAAGTCAATATGTTGGACACAATGTATGGAATGAGAAACCATAGCAGGCTACTGCATTAGTTCTGTACAAAGGAGCTGACCATAGTCGATAAAAGGTGGCTATCATTGATTTATTTCTTTATCTGTTTCCTAGCCAAAGGCTGGTCCTGCTCAGGACAAGGCTGCTACACTGCTCCCAGATGCCCCAGTGGTTAAATCAGACAAGCCAAAGGTAAAAAGATCTGTGCAATTGGGATATACAATGGCTCCATCAGCTGATATTACTGATAAATTAAGAATAACACAAGACCAAATGTAAACCCCTTGTGAAATCTGAAATCTAATGGTAAAAATATTCATATATATGGATCATTTTAATGATTACTCTTTATTCTTAGTCACAGTATCATTGTGACCTGGCACCCTCTTCATGTTGATTATTGGTATTGGTATCACTGGCCACCACCTCACCAACTCATTGTGGAGTTGTTGAGCTTAATCAAGGTGTCAACTTTGTTACAGGACAAGAGCAAGTCAAAGTCAAAGTCTAAAGTAAGCAGATGCTTGCCTGCTGCATGAAGACGTAAATTACTCTGAACCTAGACCTTAATCTACCAAATGAATCTGTGCACTAATAACTGAGCCAAAATCTCTTATCAGTGGAGCCTGCACAAAGCGGCATGATATACTGTCTGTCACTGCTTTGCCTGATGTGAATTTTCCCAAGTAATCACATGAAATCTATGTCCCAATTTAAAGCCACTGTTTTCCTTTATACATTTTTAAAGCTTGACCTTGTATTTCAGAAGCACCATGCAGAGCAACCACCTGCCCCTGACCAGCTATCGACTCATCTAAGCTCAGATGTTGTGCCAAAATCCACAAAGCAGGGAGGCAAGAGTTAGACCACTTGGTAATTTTTGTTCTTGTCTTTGGCAAAATTTTACTTGATAAAAGATGAAGCACGTCCAACAGGACAGAAATAAATGTGCAGAACTTTTCATTGACTGTTGAACGTGTCACGTCTTGCAGGTTGCTGATGCACAGGGACATAGTGCGAGGAGCTGATCTCTGGATAATGATTCTGTTTTTTTCTAAATCGTCAAGAATGTATATTGGATGAAAGACAACCCAGACGTACACATAACACCTGCTCACCACATATATGCAGAAATACACACATAGACACATACACACACATCTGTGTGCAGCACCTTTTTTTTCTCAGTTTCACACGTATTAAAAGATAGCAAGCTTTTGGTTTCTGTCTGTGGAGAAAATGAAAAGATATTTTGAGACAAGATGGATGTAAAGGATTGTTGATGAACAGACAAAGGAGGGACAACGGGGGGGAAGGGGAAAGTTTAAGACACGCACAACTTTTTGTTTTGCTGGTCGGTGTGTTTAGCGTGCTGCGGGAAGGAAGGCGTTGCTTGTGAGACTCCTACATGTACAAATCAGCTGACAGTTTCTATTTTTCCACTGAAACGCTAATGTCACAACACACTGGTTCTCAAAAGCTGGTGGCTCTGTGATGTTGGTTGGAGTGATGGCGACTGTCAGCTAGCGCAGACCGAGTGCACAGTGGGTGTATAATATCGGGATCTTTGTGCAATCTTGATGTACACAGAAAAGTTTTCTATCAAGATGTGGTCAGATGCCATTAAGACACTAGTGTACAGCTTAGTTTGCTTATATTTTTGCCAACAAATAGTTTACATTATTAGATATTGGGGAGGATTTCCAGGAGGTGTTCTGCTTAATCTTGTATCCAAGAGCTTTTTGCAAATGCCTTTTACTTTTTGTGGATAAATCTGTCAAGAGAAGGGTATTTTTATGTTTTTGGCCTTGTAGAAAAAAAACGAATTTGTTGTTGTTCAGAAGTGCACTTAGTGAACCAAACTGGTTACAAGCTTTGTGAAACTGCCCATATGTATACTGTAAAAAATCTTTGCTCTATATAAGATCAACACTGTATAATTTCCAAAGGGCTGTCAACTGTAAAGTCAAAAATCAGTATACTTTCCCCAAGTGTTTTTTTTTTCTTTCCTGTCAAAGGTTTTGCAGGGGAGTTAAAAGATTTGAGATATTTTAGATGGGGGAATACTAGTGAAATAAAAAATATATATAAATTAGTATGGTGTAGTTTTTATATGTAGAATCTGGTTTCTCTAATATGTGCCTAAAATAAGAGATTAACATGAACTCCTTTAATATGCAGAAAAAAAAAGTCTATAAACTCGATTTTCTTACAGGTGCAAGGGAAATGTGTATGTGTTAAACTGAACGGGAACAGAATCTCCTCTGAAAGTATTTTTCTCATCTCCTGACTTAGTGGTTTTTCATTCTGCATACATTTGTAGCAGCCCACTTCCTTTTGACTTGGGGGGGCTTACAACAAAACAAATGTCTTTTGCTTAAACTTTATATTTTTATGCCGAGACCCTGAATGACTGATGGGAATGCAAATGAGTAGGTGTGATGTGTGGAAAAAAATAAAACAAGAAACATAAATAAAGAAAAATGCAACTCAATACAGCCAAGAAGGAAATCTCGTCTGAGTGGTATTATATTTTCTTTTTATTTTTTTTACAATATTTCACATTGCAAAAATTCACGATGGGCTCATTCTAAAATACTGTATATACATTTTGAAAAAACAACAGTGCAACAGTTTAATATGTACTCTTCATTTTTTTTTAAACCATAGAAATTAAAATTAAATGAATTACAATAACTAACTACTGCTGCTGGCATACTTCTAATTAAAAACTGTCCTCCTGCCTCAGCATATTATTGAAATAAATTTGGTTATTTTTTTAATTTAAATTTGTTTTATTAATTATTGTTATTAAATTGCAGAACTGAAGGGCAGCATGCTAACAGTGAAAAGTAGAGAATATAAATGTAAAATGAAAATCTATACAAAAGCAAAATGAATTATATACACTTTTTTTTATAAACCTTAAAATTTAAATTAGCGTGGTGAATATTCTCAGGAATTCAGCGGTTTATGTTAACATTCATGGGAGTTGGATAAATCAACACTGATTGTGATAGCACAACCTTATTCGCTGTCAAACCATGGTGCAGTTAATGATAATAAAAAAATATATGCTATTCTAAATTAGTCTATTTGATGTGCTTGATGCGTATTTGCTGAACACTGTATCATTTCTGTTACACATAATGTGAATGTTTCAAATTGGTGGCAAATTGTTCACCATGAATATACAAATAATTTGTAGATAAGATGAAAACATAATTTCTGCAATTCAACAACATTGCAAAACAGCTGCAGTTTAAAGAAGCTCAGTGAAGTTTCACCATTTACATTAAATGTGCCTGTTGGTCATCATTTGTTTTCCAGGTGCCATGGGTCGCGGTCTATACAAAACAAACAGGGTATTAGGAAATAATGAACTCTAAAAAATGGTGGTGTTTTTAAGAGGGTTATTTAATAATTAATTCAAATTAATTCCATATTTCATGCATCATGGAAAAGTCTTCGAAACTGTGTTAAGGGCTTGAGGTTGAGAGAAATAAAACACTTTATTTTACAAGCATGTAATTTACAAATCATTTCCAAAGAAAACCAATGGAAATTACTATATTTTGGTTCTAATTACAGGAAAAATAGAGACAAAGCTCTAAAAGTAATTTAAGTTACAGTTCAGTTTTTTTTATTTTCAGTTTAACAGTTTTTATAGTTGTTTTGAAATAATTAACCTTTTAAATTAAGACTTATCAGTAAACAGTTAACAATAAATATGAAAAAAAAAACTACTTAGTTCTGAAATCATAGCTTTGGCCTTAAATGGAAAAACATATTTAAATTAGAAAAAGAAATAACTTACTTTCTTTTATAATGGTGTGGGCATCTCCGTGTCCTTATTCCTACAGTGTTATTGAAAACATTTGGAAACATAAATATTCAGCTAAAATTAAATGAATTTAAACCAATTTGAGTAGAAAGAAAAGGTTCAAGGTATCAGGTTGACTTACGATTACAGTACAGAGTGATGATGATGAGCAGCAGAAGAAGAAGGCCGCAGCCCCCGGCCAGTGGGCCCAGTATCAACGGAGTACAAAACAAGTCAGGACTGGTTTCCACTGCAAGACATATGTTCATTTAGCACCTGTAAATGACTGGACTGAAAAGTGGAACAACACATTAAGAAATGATGTTGCTTCAGGTAACGTTTACCTTTCTCATTGATTGTGTTACAAACACACGGCATGGTGGTTGTTTGGAGATTTGGTTTCGTAGGGGTGGCTGGTGGTGATCTTAGGGTTTCTTTGACTTTTTCTGAAAAATAAGAACAGATTTCATGGAAAATATTGCTGAAAATAATTAATCATGTCAGGATTAAACCAAATTTGTGAAACAAAACTCACCTCCAACCAGACGGGTTATCTCTCCAAAGTTCAGTTTGTTGTCCTTAAAGGAGGCACAGGTGTAAGTGCCGCTGTCTTCAGCTTTGCTGAAGGATTTCAGCATTAGGATATGCTGACTCATCTTTGTTTCACTGAATTTTTGATGGATTTCCTTTGATTTTTTTAAGCCGCTGTTGCTGAAAGATCCAATGAATTCCATCCCAGAGTGGTCCAACACTCGAAACCAGATGACCATGGTGCCTTGCTCTTTAGGGTTGCACGTGATTTCAGCTCCCTCCCCATCTTTTACTCTTTTCTCACCAGCTTCTGCAGTTATTCCTAAAACATGAAAAAGAGGGAGCATTGTTATCAATCACCTCATTGTTTTCAGGATCCCAAAACCCAAATACTAAGAAACAGAGCAGAAGACACTGTCACGAGTTATTAGAGAAAAACATTTTGAACTTACTCTGATAAAACACCAGAATCACCAGAATTTGAATCCACTTTTGGTTCATTTTAATCTTGCGGACGACAATAGCTGTTAAACACGTCTTTGTGGTGCTTGATGGAGCCTGTTGTGAGATTATTGAGTGTGATATCAAGCCACGCCCCACCTGTAACCCTCTTCTCTGCTCTGTCGAATGGGATCATTGCAGTGGAGTGTTGCAGAGACCCCCTGCAGCACAGCCGTGGTCTGCAAGATAGTTTGAAGTGGAGCCTACTGATCTACACTTTTGACTCCTCTGCCTCTGGTTTGAAGCATTGAACAGCTCAACTTCATACAAATGTTACAGGCACACGAACTCAGCAGTATGTGGGCTGAAAAGGAGAGTGTAAAACAGCACATAGTGCACGTGCAGCTCACTTTATATGAACACTAGACCGTAACACTGCTCTGTTAACCTCAAATGGTGCATTTCATAAGTAAGAGGCCACAACAGCTGCTCTGTTCGGATGTGAGCAGGCTTAAAAAAAAAAAAAAAACAGAGTGGCCTAGTGGCCTCTGACTCATACCATGTAACCCCAATACCCAGGACATGAATCTGATTAGAGCCTTGTTCTGAAATACAGGCAAAATGCCCCAACAGTAACCTTAAAATAAGAAAATGAGCATTATAAGTCGTATAACACAAAAGTAATACCACTAAAAGAATGTAAAAGGTAAACAAAAGCAATAAATGTCACTGTGAAAACATGAACATATGTCATGCTCTCGGCCCAGAGTGACAAATATATGTTGTCTGATGTTGGTCCCTCCCTGCTGGTGTGTGTGCGGTTTAGTTTCCTTACTCAGAAGATAAAAAGGCAGAGTGGGCGAGGGACTGAGGAAATGGTCGACACTAGAGCTTGAGCCTCAGCCCATTTAAGTGGTTACTAACCTCGCTCTTGTCTTTTCCATCCAGGCCTCTACCTGCTAGTTCAGGGTTAAACCTTTGCCTTTTCTTTACACCCACATGTCTTGTCAGCGTTCAGTTGTATCTATTTTAGAATAAGCTGGTGATCCAATTCATTTTGAATGTTTATTCATTTTACTCATTTGTGACATTGTTCAAAGGTTTTGCCTTTACAGACTAACTTTGACTATTAAATAGTTCAGATTGCTGTTATGCTGAAATGATTTAAAGCACAACAAAGTGTTGGCAAATTTTAAAAGTTTCATCTTTGGCTAACCAAACCGGACACTGAATGGGACACTGTGTTAACATGCAGTGTGACATCACTGCAGCAGGGTGAAGTTTAACCACTAGATGGCAGAAAAAGCAGGATTTATAGCTCAGTGGCTTTTTTACACCAGCAAATCACTAAATCATGGGTCAAACAACTGCTGCTGTGCTGCTCTGTAGAAACTTTACTGTTGTGCACTGCCGGGCATCATTCCGGTCAGTGATGTCACAGCAGGTGTTTCACCTTCGACAGCTGAAAAACCAAAGAGCTCATGGAAAACACCTGCTGTAACATCAGTGGTTGGGGTGTGGCTAGACGCACAGGATGCTCTCAGCATGTAGAGCGTCAGCAGCAGTTTAATGTTCCAAATGTCTTCACTGATTTATTTAACCTTTTTTACAGTGAGAGAAGATGTGCAGTAAAATGGCCCTCACTATGATTTGCATTCAAATTAGAATGACTTTAATGGAAATCTTTGAATGGAAGCATGTGTTAGAAACCTGAGGCTGGGTGTTTGAAAGGTATGGGTGTGTAACCATGTCTGATGGCTTGTGTGACAGTTACTGAACTGGTAAATAAAGTGTTACCACAACACAAATAAGACCCAGGTCATATAACATAACAAGAAAACAATAAACATAAATGTCGCCTGGCACTTGGTGTGAAAGTTGCTCTAACAATTGCAGGAAAATGAAACTCCTTTCATTTCAACTGAGGGGAGCTACATCGGCTATGGCGCAACTCAGAGCCCGTCCTATTTCCTGTTGAGTGATGGAAAGTAAATGCACCGATTTGGTAATGGGCAACAAGTGCTGACATTTTGCTCTTTCGTGGGCGATTTATCTTTTCCATGGGTGGGTGGAGATAGACAGAGAGTAATAAACAAATGCAGTGTCTCACTGACCTGTGCTACACAGCTGTGCTACAGTCTAACACTATTTCTTCACAATGCAGATGCTTGTGATTATCTTAACTTTTTTTTTTTCATTTGACATTTATCACAAATGAAACCATGATGGAAACCATGTCAGTTTCAGATTTTGTGTCATTTTCAGTAAATAGGGGATTCTGTTGATGCTTTGTGATAGAGGATAGACCCAGTCAAAATGCTCTCACTTAGCCCACTTCACCTTTCCATGCCTCTGTTTCAGGGATGAGTCACTCACAAACACACCTGCATGGGCTTCCCTATCTTAGTCACACAGGGGGTCTCCAACCTGAAACTGAAATCTGTGTGTGTGTGTGTGTATGTGTGTGTGTGGTGGGTGACCAGGGAAAGCCAGTGAGAAAGAGAGAAGGCCACCTCTGTACTGAATGCACTGAGAAGAGATTGTGAAAATAGCAACACTCTCAATACCAGTAAATGAACATGAACACCAGTTGCTTGTTCACCAGTGCTTAGGTTTGGCTCACCTGTCGCTGCTCTGATGCTGTACTGCCAGTTTCGGGCATTATGGGATATGAAGCTGTGAAAAGGAAACCAAGAGAAACAGGAGGAGTAAGTAAAAAACCTACGAGCTCCAGAATTAAAGAGGTGAACACATACATTTCTTATTTTAGTAAAACTTCCTGTTAGGATTGGAAAATAACATCCACTTTTTATTTACATTTTTGGCTTTTGCTAAGAAAGGTGAAATATTCAGAGTTTCATGTTGAATGTACAAGAAGTGACATGGAATAGGTGAATAAAGTGATCTCATTTGAAAAATAACTCACTCCTGCATCATATGTCAATATAATGGATATTTATCCAGAGCACTGGCCTGTGCAGTTGGAAACTTTGAATGTTAATTTAGATAATGTCTGACAAATCTACAAATACATGACGCTTAACCTGGTACCTACTGATCGATAAGTGAGTCAACTTCACTGCTTTACATTATCTATGCTGCTTCTCCTGTGGGGCTGGAGCTTTTTTAACATCGATGGCTGCGTTAATATTACGGCACTGTGTATTCTTGTTGCATAATTTAAACATAACACCACTAAATATAACATTACATTATATAATTGACACTTGTCAACTGAGAGAAGTTAATTACAAGATAAATTTTGAGAAGCTGTACAACTTACAGCTAATTTTAACAAGCATCCAATTAATGTAGTTTTAGAGTTGTCCATTGTTCAACACTGAGATTACTATTACATTAGTGTTTCTCTTTAATAATTTAGCTCCATCACAAATATATTAAATAACATGAGGTGATGAAAATTATATATTTATATATATATATATATAATATATTTAATAAAGAAAAAATATATAAATAAATACCACACAGTTGTGTTGCCATCATCAACATTCATTCTTGTTTCCTGGAACTGATGAATATGAATAAATTATGTTCTCAAACGTTGACACAGAACATATGCTGTATATAGTGTACATGCAGTTGGCAGATTATTACTGTAGGTACACCTCGCTTAAAACCGATAAAAGGCAACTGAACTTAGTCATGGTTTACTCTGCTTTGATTGCACATGTGGAAAAATATATAGGCAATAGTTTTACATGGAGCGTTGATACAGCATTTGTTTGATTTTGCTGATTTTATTTAAGATGCGTCACCTGCATTTACAGGAATAAAACTCTTCTTTCACTGCATTTTTCATTTATTGTAATAGTCATATGATTGACGACTTAATAAATAAACACCTCTGTCCCACACTGACACACACACACACAGTTATGCATAGTTAATAAAACAATGAGTGACCCTGTGAGAGACGCGACACTGACATTGTAGTTATTATATATGTACTTAAATGTATTTACATGGATTTTGTGACATATATCCAATAAAATACAGAAACAAGAAATTTTCAAGAGACAGTTTGTTTCTTCCAGTATTCTCATTTCAGAACTGTAACGCTCTGTCTGTCTTTCTGTCTTTCTGTCTCTGTCAGTGCTTGTGGTTCGGTCTGTGGTATTTTTGTGGTTGTTTTGTTTCAGGGACTAGATGAAGAGCTCAAAGCTGAGCAAAGCGATAACATCTCAGCGAACATGGCTCTGTCTCTCCTCTCTCTCCAGCACACAGGAAAGGGTTGTGCATACTCCCTGAGACCCGAACAACCACCAACTCAGTCGTTTCTTTATAGTCCTCAATTGCACAGGTGTGCACGTGTGTTGCTTGTGCGTGAGAGAGAGAACAACACAGCAAGAGACACACACACTTTGCAACATGACTCTATAGCCTCTAATTTAAAATTAAAACAATAAAGCTTGCTGCCAAAAGCTGGGGGAAATTCATCAGAAACTGAATATGATGCAAGCTTACACATCAAAAGTGATGGAAGAAACCAAACCTTGTAAGTCACCTACTCAGCTTCCGCTAAACACAATATTGACAATGGAAGTACAACACCCACTTCCAAACCTGTAATTCTCTTCTCTTTCATACACACACACACACACACACACACACAGAGAAATCTTTAAGATGTACAGTAACACACAGCACTACAACCAGGTATTGTTATGAAATTAGTTATCTGTGCACAAGTCACAACTGTGATTGGAGATGCACATGTTTGACCTCTGGGTCGTACCCACTGTTAAACCTACTCTTGTTCTTGCTTTGAGGCAGGACTCTAAGCCTCAAAGAGTCATTAACCTGTCTGTATGCATAAGTGAAATTTACACATACATAACAGATAACTTTTATTACCAACTGTATAGAAAGAAAAGCTCCAATGACTGGAAATTTACAGTTTTATTGATCTCACCCACAAAAAAAAAAATCAACATGATAGATTTGTTCAAGATGAAGAAGAACAACACAACAAACAAATAAATACAGAAGAGAGCAAAAAGTAAGTGAATCGACAGTACATCTATTCAGCTGTCTTGTGGTCTACCTACTTTTTTGCATGTAAATAAACTGATCCGGTTTCTCTGTTAAGGTACAAAAAGAAATTTGTATCATACAATGAGCTTTGACGAAGAAATACTACCCTTATAGTAAAAAATATCACAAACCTGCTGTATAGAAAATGCACCTTGGTAAAAGGTGATGTGATCTGTATAAATCAAAAATAGATGATAAATCAAAATAGATGAAAGGTTACTGAACAAGGATTAAAACTGAAGTGGACTTGACAAATATGTGACAAAAATATATCACAGTATGTACAATACATGACTGCAGTTGGTAAAAATAAAAACTCTTCACCAGGTGACGGCCCATTTTACTGTAAATAAACATTTTATTGGCAGAGTAGATCTTCACTGTGTCCTTCATTCTGCACTGGACGTCGGCTCAAGTGAAACACTTTAGTCACTGCAATCACAGAAGCAACAGTTAGTCTTTTAGCACACATAGTCTGTACTGTACTCTATACGTATAGAAAAATACCACAGATATAGCTAGTATTTAATATATAAATATATTAAAATATACGCTTAAGGCACATAAAATACCTTCAGTCAGGAATACACTGTAGATGAATTTGTTCAGAGCATTTGTCTCTTCCTTAATAGAGAAAAACAAAAGAAGATCATATGGTTGTGGTTGCAGAAGCCCAGTTAAACAATGAAAGTATTATTTTTTATCATATAATAAAAATAATTGTGTATTGTCTACTTACTTCACAAAGCGGTGGCGACATTTTTTGGGAAGTCCTGTAAGCGACATGTTCAAACAAAAGAAAACGCTTCAGAAATAGTTTTGAACTCAGATGTTTCAAACTGACATTTGTGAAGATAATTTACTGTATCACTTGGCACAAATCTCTGCAAACAAACAAACAGTGGGCTATTCTCTGCCCTAGTTCACATTTTTAGCACATCAAACTGAAGGACGACTCACGGCTGAAGTAGTAGACGGTGCAGGTGACCGCTAGAGCCAGGCCCGCAATAACTCCAACCAACGGCCACAGAACCAGGGAGCTGCAGCCATCTGGACCAAACACACAATTTAACTTCTTCTGGTGAAGTGCACAAGACTTATACTTGTAGCTTCACAGAGCAGAGTGCTTGTGCACACATAAAAAATATTAAGCAGCAGAACAATGAACAATGAACAATTCTGCACCACCACACAAAATTCACACAAGTTCTCTTCTTCTAATGAAAGGTCCTGAACAACTTACCCCGTGATTGAGTCTTCTTAGGACAGGAACAGACTGGCTTAACTGGTGGTTTAGGCTTTTTCTTTGGAGGTGGTGTTGGAGGAGTCACTGTCATATAAAGAGCAAACAACTATAAAACAAATGATGACTAGACATAAGTAATGAACCTAGAAGGAATGTCTCAAAGAACAATTAGACCGCACAGATTTCAACCTGTCCCTCATTACTGATCTTTATACATCAGAACTGATCCGGATCAGGATCTCATCCAAGGATTCAAGAGCATCATGTATTTTTCTCTTTGTGTGACTGTATAGACAGTGGACAGTTGTATTTACAAACTTTTCTCTTTTTTAGTCTGAAAGACATTCACGTATTGATGAATGAAGATACACAAATTCAGATATGTTCAATACACTCAACCATTGGGTCTATATTATTGTCTGTTTGTCCACAATCTAGAAATTTTGAACTAGCAAGACAAACTATTAGAAGCTCAATAGGAAAGATTTTGTTCAGAGTACTAAATGACAGGTGCGCAGAGTCCAGAGACACATTTGAAACAGTTTTTTTTAACTTGTAAGTAAAATAAAAGGATGGTGGACAGTGGAGAGTGATACTATATGATATATAAGAAGAGGCAGGGTTGTTTGACAAAACGTTCCCCAGACAAACTCACATTGTATAAGCCGCAGTTCAATTGTACGATGATACGTAACGGTTGTGGCATGTAATTCATGTAATTATCCAAAGTCAACCTCTTTATTTACTTTAAATTCTAACGTACTGTGCTAAATATCTTAATGTACCATATTTAAATAAAGAGGTTTTGATCCGATCTGTATTTAGCCCTAAATTCACCTACTCCCCCACCTGCCATCTGGAGTCAGACAGATCTATTCAACCTCTGTCTAACACTTATATTTGAATCGGCTGTAAACAACGCGCACGAGATTTCATACAAACCTCCTGGCCGAAGAAGAACCCCAGTCTTCCACACTTCTGTGTTGCGTTTGTCCTTGAGGACACAAGAATAAATCCCTGTGTCCTGCTCTGTCACATTAAGGATGCGTAGCACAAAGGACGAACTACCCTTCTTGTTGAATTTAAACCGTGTTATGTCCACATCATTTCCATAGTTAACACGGTCAGCATTGTTACATCTACCTAGGAACTGTACTTTGCCCTGGTCAGGAAAACTGCGGAACCAGTAGACAGTGTCACAAGAAATGTTAACACATTCACACTCAATAGTCTCTGGACGCATGATCTTCGGATAAAGAACGGTGACAGTTTCTTGAAACAGGATCTGGCTTGCACCTAGAAGAAGAAATAGAGGAATGTTTAAGATTTCAGCAGACACATGCTTGTAGCACATCACCTTCACTCCTGTATCAGGATCATACACAGTATTGATATCCGAGACGCTAAAACACTGATCGAAACTCACAAATTTGTGCATTTAGTCAAAATGGTGGCTCAGTTTTTCTTTGATGTCTCAAGCGAACAAGGAAGACAAGTTGTAACATAAACATAAAAGCAATCACGCTTCAAGAAAGACAGAAAACTGATGAAGAAACTTCTCGTAAAAAAAGTCAAAATTTCTGAAGGTGACATTTTCAAATTGCTATACAGGGAGTCTGAGTTAGCATTTGTCCAATGTTTAAGAGACGCCTTCACTGCAAGAGCTGTTTCATCTAATCTTAGAATCAGTTCAAATGCCTATTGCAGGCACATACCTGTTGCAATCACTAGTTATGAAATATCTAAAGGTAGGCCACAATTCAAAAGCTGCCTGCGTATGAAAGGTTAAGGCTCTTTGGTGCTGAAGTCTGTTGAATGACGATGCTGATTTTACCAACATGTATGAAATGCAGAAATTATGTGACATTCACAAAAGGACCAAACTGGTTTAATCTGTACAATGCAATTAATTTCAGTACCTTAATGGAGGTATAATATAAAGAAACCTAAGTATAAAATTGATAATAACACAGACCTACTATACATTGCGAAGTGGATCATGACTGTACCTTTACCCTGATTGTCACATTAATGTAATAACGGTGTTAATAACATCTACCAGTTTTACTGTACAATTCATAGACAATTATGTAATTTCCATGCCTGTTTGACCATTACAGTTTTAGCAAATAGTCTAAACGCTGCTCTGTACGTGGTCTGTTTAAACCATATGTGTCTTCTGTTGAATTTTGAAAACAATTTTGACCCAATAGCACAAACAGTGTTCAGGCCTGAAGCTGAAAAATGTGGATAAATTATTATCAGAGAAAACGTTGAAGCGACAACAACACATCTCTCGCTATAGGCCCTTGACTGGGTTATTAGTTGGAGGCTTATAATACTGCAAAGATAGAAACTTAGTGGTCTTACCTGCTCTCCACAGCGATGCTGTCAACAGTGCCCATACCATTGGCCACAGGATCATTTTGTCCGGTCGCCAGTGTGTGTATGCGTGTGTGTATCTTGAGTGGTCGCAGAAGGAAGGTGCTGATACTTTCTTTTCCTGCTCTGTATCTGTCAGAGATGATGGGAGGAACTGAGCTGACAGGGCTCTGAGTCGTCAAGGTAACACCCCAATGTGACACACACAGGGCCTATCAGAGTGGGTCATACAGCACACAGGAGAGCTGAACACAACACACATACACATTTTACTGCTGTAAAATTACTGAAACCTCAATGTGCAAAAAACAAATTAACAAATGAAAAATCACAGAACATCATAGGAAGAATTCTCATATTTGATCCTTACACTCTTGATTCTGTTCACTTAAAAAGTGTGTAAAAAAACAAGCCACGTTTGTTAAAGGAGAAAGATGCAGTGCAACGTACGTGTATGTTGCACTGAGTGTCATAATTGAAAGGGATCATGACAAACAGCTGAAAACATATGGTGATGTTTCATCAGAGCTCATGTGATACCACACATCAAGCAATATAAAAGTTGTATATTCCCAAAGCAGCAGTTTGCAGTTCTGTGGTCTCTGCCCAGGTGCATGACCTAGAGCTCAGCAGAGTCCTACATACACAGCTTTTTACCTCTCTGCAGAGCACTGCAAGGGAATGCCAAAGTACAGAGCCTAAAATTCAGGTATTAACAAGAAAGTATGACACCAGTTAGGAACCCCCACCCCCTTTGTTTAATATCCACAAAATGCACTGCATGTGCAAGCAGTTTCACAAATCACTAAAATTCAGAACTGTCTGTGACAACGCAAAGGAATATTGTATACAATACTTTGTGAACTCGTTCGTTCTGAATTGTCTTAATAAACTTAAAATATATTGATATTTAACTTACTTATTTTTCTGTTAAATTTGGAAAATTTAATAAGTCCAACACATTTTTGACTCACAAAAGCTCAAATCATCAAGAGATAAAATTGCAATATTTATTTTTATAACAACAATATAACTTTTCATTTCTGCGCAAAATAAACTGAAGACCCCCAGGTGTAACAGCTAGCAAACTCTATGCTGGTCAATGTGAAAATGCGGCGGCATTCAATTTTCATCCAGTACTTCCAGGACACATAGAACGAAAAGACGATGGTAAAGGTTCAGTGTTAGAGGCATCTGGGTTTGCAGTGAGACAATTAGCTGCATGTACTAATTATTTTTAACACTGATTAATAAGTCTATTAGCTGATGAATCGTTTTGTGTGTAAAATGTCAGAAAAGTGAGAAAATAGTCATCGATTTCAAAGAGTCTGCTTCAAATGTTTGTTTTTGTCAGCCTAACATACAAAGGTGCTTTCTTTCTGACCATATCAAACAGAAGATCAGTAAACCAGCACATTTCCAAAGAGGGAACCAATGAACGTCTGGCATTTTTGGATGATATGAATTAAACAAGTCAGCTTAATTACTTCAAGAATAAATTTCACAATAACAAATTCTAGCTTGTTGCACTCAAAGCCAATAAGATACACTTTTCATCAACCCCAATCATACCTACAGACTGATTGATGTTGCCATTTGTGTCAAGGGGACACTTAAGATTCACGTGTGTTTTTTAACCTAACCTGAACCAAATTTTCAAATACTTTCCCCCACATTAAATACATCCCACTCATCCCACAACAGTTTGGCATATTTTACTTTGGCATTAGTTTAGTATTTGGTGTGCTTTGGCTAAGTGGTGTCTGTGGATTGTTCCATGTATGTGTGAAGGTTTAGGGTGTAGAACGGCCTGGTGGGGGTCTTTAAGTGAGAGGATGTGGGCACCCTATACCCCTACGGGGGTCGACGATTCGAGCGACACTGGGAACAAGACCACAGGATTCTTTGAAAACAGGAGATCTCAGGGGGCTTCAGAGCTGCTTCTTTACACTTCGCTTAGCAGAAAAGTCTTTGTTGGCCTCCCTGCTCCAACGCTTTAAGTCAAAAGCTGCCATGCTGAGAAGCTGTTTGCATCTTATTTTACTTCACTCATCAGCCAACTTTAAAACTTTTGTACTTTCAGACCAGTCTCATACTTAATGTGCCTATTATGTGTCACACAAGTTTGATTCATTCTTCTTACCAGAGCTTTATAAAAAGATCTCATTTCAGAAGCTTTTCATCTTGAGTTAATTACGCTCACTTCTCTCTCACTTTGTTCTGTTATTCCAATTGAACTAGCAAGTCCCACATCAAGTCCCACATCATGCACCATTCTGCACCAAGTATACTAAGGAAATCAAATATCTGACATGCAGAAAGAACAGAAGTCTTATTTCTAATGCAATGACTTGAAATACAGAAAAGCAGGACCTTTTTATAAATATTTTTGCTCTGGACACGTTTAAACATGTTTTGACTACTTTGACTACAGACATCTAGTCTTTAACAAAGCCAGACTAATCCACTATTTATTAACTGCCTCCATATAAATGCGCTGATAGTGTTAGACCCATAGATCCAGTTGATATTTAAAATAGAAAATCGTCAGCTAAAGTCAACAAATTTTTAGCTTTACATGTGCTGTGCCAAAGATAGGCTTGTATTAGTTTACGTAAGGCTATTTTAAACTGATTTGAATAGAGTGTTATGGGTCAAGAGGATTATTGTAAATTGGAATTAACTGCAACTTTACTTTGCGTCTTTCTGACACTTTAAAATTTGTTAAACTCCATTTGTTCATAACCGACTGCATCTGAACATGAATTCTGAAGTTTGGAAAGCATTGCCCTGATTTGAACCTTTGCACCTGTCTGACCCCAAACACTTTCTGTGACATTTGGATGTGCAAATATATCCACAGCACATGCACACACAGACAATGCACTATAGAACAATGTATCTACACGTTTTTTGTTTTACAGTCTAACGTAGTGCAGTGTGTTCAACGGGCAAATTATGTTATATTTTCATCACTCTATTATATCCTAATATTTTTAATAATATACTTTCATATCATGTTCCCTAGAATTAAAGCACACAAAGTATAAAAAGGAATGAAATAACTAAGCTTCTACCTTCTATGGGCCTTTATTTGCTCTGAATGTCAACAGCACCAACCACAGGCTGCTAAAGGCATCACAGTCTAATACATTCCTGGCAGGAGCACAGAGACAATCAAACATAATTGAACTTGTGGTAATGATTCAAGAAGTCTTCTTGATGATTTGAAATTACAGGAAGGAAATTAGAGATCTTCAATAACCTCAATTATTCCCAATCACTGTGGCTGGCTGTGCATACTTCAATTAAAGATATTAGATGGCATAGTGAAAAACAAAGTCAATACAGTTAAAGTGGCTGTGTGTGTGAGAATTCCCAATAAACAATGTAGATGAACTAAAACAAAAGAAATACATTCATTCCCTAAACATGGCTAGCCAGCTAGCACAGCTATAGGGAACAGCATTGTTGAACAGGTAGTGAAAACTGCTTTATTAACTGATATGAAGACTATTTTTATCACTTAAGACAGTTTTTGCAACTGATAACTTCATGTTTTGTCTAAATGTCTGCAGTTAAAAAAAAGCCTGTCCTGCTGAGATTAACAGCCCAGAATAGAGTCATCCCACAGCTTCTCCTCTTCTGTCCTAGTGTCTACTACTTTCTCTCTTATTTTCTTCTTATCTTTCTTGTTTTTACTTTGGACTGGTTCATCCTGTCCACCAACCCCATGGTCAACATGAATTTCAGCCTGAATATGCACTTCAGTCTCTTTTCTATTGTCCATAATGTCTTCTGGCTTTAAACTATCTGTTAACCTTTCCCCTCTTTTCTCTTCAAAGTCCTCCTCTCTGGATTTTTTTTCTTTTCGTCTCTGCTTGCCATAATTTTTTCGCTTGTTTCTCAGCCTGTCTTGCTCTGATTCTCCAGATTCCTCTCTTCTTCTAGCTTCGTAGTCATTATTTCTTTCCCTCCTCTTTCTTCTCCTCTTCTTTTCTAAGTCCTCATCCCTTCCTCTACTGCCTCTCTCCTTCCTGGATCTTTTAATCCTCCTCCTTTTTCTGCGCCTGTAGTCACTGTCATCACTGTCACTTGTGCTACTAGTATAGGAAGAGGAATATGAAGAGGAGTGAGATGATGAGGTACTAAATGATGAGGAGCTAGACTGCTTTCTGCGCCTCCTTCTCTTTAAGGGACTAGTATACTGTGGGGAACCTGAGCCAGAGAGGACTGGAGCAGGGTAGTTGTTGTCCCAGCAATGAGTAGGCCAGGGAGGGCCCTGATACGGAGGACACCTACTTTCAGCTGGAAAATAATAACCAGGGCGGGACTGATGACGAACTTTACAAGTGGGATGGAGGTTGGGCATAGGTTTGTTCAGTTTTATTATATCTGTCCTGTTTATTAGTTCCTGCTCTTCCTCTTCATCTTCCTGATTCTCCTTCTGTGTGTCACCCTGAGGTAGGGCATGACTAGTGTTAGGGGTGATTCCACGTGCTTTCTGCACCTGGATGTAGTCTGCCAGTTCATCTGCAAATGTGTTGTAGACTTTTTGTTGAGATTTGCACAGGTCAACGACTTTCTTCTCCCTGGTCAAAAACATGTAGACAAGAATGAAGTTGCTACTCAGTTATGTCAAAATGCCACACTAAAGCTCCATATCATGTTTTTTGGCCCCAAAGAGCAATAAGACAACAGAAAAAAAGCATCAAATGAAGCACGAAATATTCAGTGTTTTATCTTTCTTATGTCCTGCACATGTACCCAACTGGGACTGATTGTGCACACTGCCCAAATCAACTATGTATGTAAGACATAGCTCAAAACCAATGCGTGAGCTAAAAGCAGCAAAAAGCTAGAGATAATATTGATATGACTCAGAGTTACATTCAACAAAATAAATTAAATGTAGCTTAAATGTTGCCACAGTTTAGTGAGATTAAATGTGCAAAGCGCAGTATAAATGATGACACAATAATAACAGATATTGTATTTTCCGGACCAAAAAGCACATTAGACGCTTTTAGCAAAAACTGCCTTGTTGAACAGAAAAAAACATACACAAATCGTTTTGGCATATAAGTCGCATTTTTAATTTTACTAATTATAGTATAAAGTAACCTATGAAGAACATAGGCTAAGCATTAAGAACAAGCAGAAGTGCATTACAATATTCATTCATTTCTGTCAAGTAATGTTAAACAACTGCACCAACATAGGGGTGCCTACTAATACTAGTGACTACTCGGCAAAATTACTGTAAATATACACATATAAGTCACTTTGCTATATAAGTCACAGGACAAACCAGAGGGGTAAAACCTGTTGGACCTGTTTCCTGCAGTAATTCAGTCATAATTTGAAGTTTGAATTAAGTGCAACTTATATTCAGAAAATGCGGTATGTTATTGTCAGAAAAGTTTTGGTCCTACCTGATCTGGTGCTTGTTTCCCTGCATGTGGGCCTGGTACATCTCCACAGAGTTAAATTGCACACTACACATCTGACACGTCAGAGAGTTGGCTGTAGACAACAGAGTGTGGTAAAATGATTAAATAATGGCTAAAATTCAGACACATCACTTCCTTTGTTTGTTTTTTTTAAATTTTGGTTGTGAAGCTTCTCAGTCGTCCAGATGAAGTTATCTAGAAGTTGAGTCATCGCAACTGGACCTCTAGTAGTTAAAACACCACTTTAACAGGAGGATGATCCAGCACAAGAGTGGCAGCTCCTCAGGACCGGAACCAGCAGTGTACCTCCATTTAAAGGACAACAGTGATGCACATATTTTGGACAGAAAGAAAGATGGTTTGAGAGAGAAATCAGAGAAACTAAAAGTGTTCAAGTGGAAAAACCCTGAAATAACAGGGGTGGGTGGCTCAGACATAACCTGTCTTCAATATACCAGGCTACACTACACATGAAGGACACTCTCCACACCCAGTTTCTGGGTCAGAGGTGTCACAAAAGCTGACCATTAGATCCTAAAGACCCTCACCTCTGCTCAATTCCATTGATCACCTAACAAGCCTTTTCAGGCCAGGGGCAGAGTGAAACCAGAAAGATAAATTTGAGTTTCCTACCAGCTTTTCCTTAGACTGAAGAAGCCACTTGCATTAGTGCTGAAACATTTCGACTCAACTACTAGAAGTCCAGTTGACCTGACTCAGCTTCTAGTTAAATTATAGTTACTCTCTTTTATAGTGAGTTTCTATTTCATGTCAAATATTATTATTCATTTAGCAGACTAATTTGGAAATTAAATATAGTGTGTAAAAACTATATCCAAATTAAGTATAAATCTACTTTTTTTCCTGCAATTATATTTTCAACAAAAATAATTAATGAAAAAGTCAAATGAAGCAAAAAGGTAACATCCTACATGTTTGTAACAGTAATTAAAACTCACCTATGTCACTATTTAACATAAGCACAATTAGACTCATGCCAAAACTTATTTATTGTCTATCAAGCTAACACCTACCTGCCATTGCCTTACCCACTTACCTGCTACCTCTGATGGGCTGAAATCTTTATGGCTGAGAGGATTTTCCATTTCAAATTTCAGTGTTATTTTAGGAAAGTAGTAGAAAAATAGAAAAGTTGTAAGTAATTGTTTTTTACTTTGCATTTCTGTGCATTCATCTATTTTTATTGGGCAGTTATGCTTTTGGTAGCTTCTACTGGTTATATGATTTGGTGACCTACATTTGGCTTAGATGAACCAAATCAAAGTATAATGTGTCCAACAAAGAAAAAAACATCGTCTGACCAAATATTTGTCATCAGATACTGACACTTAAAATACACTATATACTTACAATACATGTGCGGCTGATTCAATTTTAATTTGTGCTGGCTTGATGCAGTTTGCCGAGAGGCTGGCCCTTCTCTTACCTTGCTGACTATCATCTCCGAGCTCCTGGATCAGCTCTTGTCTGGCCTGATTCCTCTGGTGTTTGCGTCCATTGTAGTGCTGCAAAGCCATCTGGGGATTGTTGAAGGAAGCCGCACACAAAGAACAATACTTGTTAGGGTCCTTCAGATCAACTTCGGGGCTGGGGGTGGCTGTGCTGGCTGCTGGGTCCACATGATGCTCCATACCACCCTCTGGGGCTGATTTCTGGTCAGCATTTTCGGGATCCTGAGCCACACTTGGTAAAGTCTGCAGTTCTGTGTACCTGACTGTAAAAATAATGAGAAATAATCAATTTAAGTGAATTTGTGCTTGACCTCCTGAACTTGAGCAGGCAGTTAAAAATACCATTAATTCAAAATATTAAAATCCAAATTACTACAATACTTTTCCACTTGCCTTGAGACTGAAGGCCTTGTTTACGAAGATTTTTTGTGTGGATTTTTCCCTCATAGTGTGATTTTGCCACCACTTGGGAACTAAACACCATGTTACACAGCTCACAGAAACGATTCTTATCCGTAGTCATGGTCTGCCGACAAAAAAACAGATGGTCAAGAGACAAATATGCATACAGTTTGCTTCCAGACACAAAGTGTAGAAAAAGGAAATTGAAACATAATTAAGAGTTCTACGACATCACATATTTTCAATATTCTCCATGCTGTTACTAAAAGCTGCATGTGTTAAGCCTGAAATCATCTGGAACTTGACTTGCACAAAGGTACTGCAACAAATCCATTACCCTCTTACCCTTCTAGAGATTTTACTTCTGTGTATCTCATACTGTATTCTACAGACTAAGGGATCATTACTGCACTTTATCCTTACTGTTGGATACTGGCAGCATTATGGTTTATGTTCATTCTTCTGTAACAGACACTGTTAGACTGTTAGCAAAAAATGAACCCTGTAAAGGGCACTAACCTGGGGTCCCATAAACTCTTTGTTCATTTTCTCAGCTCTCTTGGCCTGCAGGAACACTTTGAGTTTCTGAGCATGTTTCTTACCCTAAAGTCAGAGATGAGGGAGATGACGTTATAAATAATTCATCCTCATTAGACCATTAAAACTGTACCACAGTTCCATTAGTTTTCCTGTGTATTAATGACTGTCTGGAAGCAACACACACCTCATAGTGGGACAACCGCTGAGATTCAAACAGCAGCACAGCCTCACACACATGGCAGTAGTCATCAGTGAGAAGATCCTTTAGCAACTCCTCTTCACTCAAGTCACCTGTGTAGCACAATATACTGTCACTGTTATAAATACACCACAGTGAATAAATTATAAGATTTAAGTATACTGAACAAGCAAGAGTTTATGAAATTATTACAACACAGTGTTTGGTAGATATTTTGCTCCACATTGGTCAGTTTTTAAAGTGGTAAACTAGTCTGTTCATTTTAGATTTTGTAAACTGCCTCAGTGCCATAAAAAATGCTACTTGCATCCTTCACACTTGTCGCATTGCACACAATGAAAGTTGTAATTTCATGCATGACTGCATTCATTGTTTGTTCTCAGCCTGATGCACGTTCATGTTTTGTGCCACCTTTAAAGACAGAATAGCATCAGTTATCAAGCTCACATGAAACATAATCTGACTTTTTTCTTTATCATCCTCACACAAAACAGACTTCAGAGGCACCTGTATGCGAGTCAACTACAAGGTAATTTAAAACCTTATTTGAAATAATATACTGTATAAACAAAACTAAAAATAAATAAGTCTATTAAAAAAACAGCCTTGCTTATTTTAATGTTGTTATTAATGCACTGATAAATCAATAACTGCGATACAGTGAACAAACCTTTCTATATTTTTATTGCATAATGCTGTATTCATGCAATTATGAAAAGCAATCTGAAAAACTATTTACCTGCAGTAAGATTAACTATATATGAGCAGTGTTAGCATGCAGTGCTTCTGAATGCACATAAGTGCAATTTTTACATACATGCACAAATGCAGCAGTGAAAACCAGATTGCAGAATAAAAATTTTGCTTCATATTTTGTAAATAATCTCATTGGTTGCCAACTGTTCACTGCTACTTGACAATAATGAACATTTTTGTTGTATTATTTAGTGAATTGCTTTTCAAAAGACTAGTGGTTATGATGCTAAAGCTAGTGGAGAACAGACATATAAGCTTTTACAAACAAGAAATGACATTTATTACCCTCTAACCCACATTTATTGAGACAAAATGTAGTCCAAGATTATTTAGCACTCACTGACCTACAACAAGCACACTGAGAGCCACTGTACTGGAGTCCAAATCTTTGTGTGTCCAACATACTTGGCAATAAAACTGATTCTGATTTAACATTGTGGGAATTTTTCCAAACTGTAACAATGCAGTTTGTGGATTTATGTCTACATAATTTAACATAGTTATCATTTGGTGCCTGGTTTGATATGACATTCTATATTTAGCTAATCACAGCATATGACTGATACATATGCTTAAGAGTATTAGTGCCAAAAAGAGAATTTTTTAATGGGAATGATTTAATATTTGAATGTTTATGATCAATTGTCTCCATTTTTGACATGTCTTGAATAAATTATTGATCATATATAAAAACTGGAGATTAATAATTTTTGAGAATGTGGGGCTTTAAAGACTGCACAGCTGGCAGAAATTTATCAATCTTTCCAATATGAAGCAACAAGACAAGTATACAGTAAAATACTGCATTTCCCTGTTTTTTATGTAAAATAATATATCTACAGCTAAAACAAACTAAGGACTGCCATGAATATAAAAAATACATACACATTTTGATAGATCCTCCACAAAAGATGAATGTCTGATACAGGTCAAATACTGTACTTACCAAAAGATAATCACAGAAGCGGTTTACAAAACAGTGGGCACTGTCTCACAAGGTGTGTGAACTATTGAATAGTTTTCTATTCACACAGTGATCATTAAGGAGCATGTTTTATTCTACTTGAGAGGAAAGCCACCAACAGAGGGCCAGATGTTTTGAGTCTTAACCAACTAAAAGCCTGAAATGCTTCAAACTCACAACCAGCCTAAAAAATCTTTTTACCCAGCCACATTTTGACTGTTTTTTTATTTAGCTGCTCAGTATTCTGCTTCACTGCTTCGGTTGATTCCGCGGTACCATCTATTGCCAGAAGATAAAGACACTAACTAATTGTTTGAAAGACATGCAGGAGCTTCACCTGCCAAACATTTAACCGCTGATTTGCGATCAGTTTAGATGACTGGGTCAGGACACTAGCGGCCAGTTAGCAACTGACCAACCCTGTCCGGGGCTGGGAAAACAACAACTACATCTCAGAGCTTTGTATGTCTCACTATGAGGCCGCTAAAAGGAAAAAAAGGGTGTCGTGGTGGGCGACACATTTGACGAGTCCTGTCCGCACGGACCGGTGTAAAGCCGCTACGTTAGCCCGCTAACATTAGCTGTTAGCTACGGAGCTAGTTAGCTAAAAAGCTAACACTGGCTCGGCAGGTAGGAGGACGTTATAAAGCTGATTTTTACGTTCTAGACAAAACTCACCTTCAACCTGGTTACTGTCTGTTTTAGTGTTTATTACTGTGTCAGCATCTGTGACAGAAGCCGCGTTAGGGGTACTAGTAGTGTTATTTTGAGAGTCTGACTCCGCAAACAGCGGAGGACAGACACTTCTGCCGTCCATCTTTTTCTCTGGCTGAGCAGCGCATGCGCAGTCACGTCGTAGTAATGTTTGTTTATAATCCTGGGAAAATAATGTTACTACAGTGTAATAAATCTCCTGTCCCAAACTGCACACTTATACTGTAACCTTACTGGCCTAGTTTATGCATCTGATCTGAGTTTTTCAAAGCTCTTCTTTTTAGCTCTGCAAATGACAACTTAAAGTGTTTTATTTGCATTCATTCTCCGTTCATTTTATTTCAAGTCAATTATTGACAAAATGTCAATATTTTGACTTATTATATTAGGACAAGCTCTGGGGCTACTGAATTCTACCACCATGTACAACTAGTTCGCACTGTCATGTCAATAATTTAGGACCATTACTTTCAACAAAGCTGCTTATTATTTTAAGGTGTAATTGTGAGTCTGAGTATTCAATTATAAAATATATCTGCACAAATATACAAACTTTACATAGCACTCTAGGCAGAGCCTTGACTAACTAGTTTTGCCAGTATTTTGAATTTGTGTAAAACAATTGAACCAGTTTTATTCATTTACCATTTGCAGCATATGCAATAGAAAATTTTAGACACTTGGAAAATGCAAAAAAAGTTAATATCAAAATAGATACTTTATTATAGGATATTATAACATCTATTTCAACATTTCTGTGCCACAAAGACAACCCAGATAATGCTGAAAAACAAATTCACAGATAAATATAACAAATGCACAAGACCAGGGGATCAGCATAAAGTTGCTTCATGCTAAGACAAGGACACCGATGAAAAGGATTACTAGGTAGAAAAGCAGTGTAGGGTGAAGAGCTGTCACTTTCTCTTCTGGAGCTCTCTGGCTAAGACATCCAACTGCGAAGAGAGTTGTTAAAGTTAAGTCACACTATGTTCAAAAGAGTAAAAGGTACATCTAGCCTATAGTACAGCTTTTTGTTGTTATGTCCAGTGTATAGATATGTAGGGAGCATCTGTGCGTATGTGTTTTTGTTCACTCGTCGTCATAAAGACAGAAAACAAACACACACACACATAAAACAAAACATGATACCTTCACCAGAGATTCCCTATAGATTAGAATTTAGAGTACTCTGATCCAGCATGTGTATATTAATGAGAAAGTTGAGTTACAGCATGCGTATTAACAGAACTGACATTATATTGGCAGATTGATCAAAAAAATGTTATGTATAATTAAGTAAAATTCTAGCAATTGCAGTTGGATGTTTATACAGCACCAGACAAGTATTGTTAGCTTCTGTTTTTTTACTCACTATAATGTTTCTGAGAATGCTTCTCCTCTGGGGTCTCAGGTAGCTGCATTCCCCTGCCTCACACAGCTTAATCTCCTCTGAAATCTGAGCAAGAAAGACAGAGGAATTTGTAAGAACAGGAAATGGTAAAGAAAATGTTCAGAAAAAAGAAATGCTTAGTGAACGAGAAAACAGTGACACACAGACACTGATCCTGACCTCTGATGTGGCAAAAGAGTCCAGATCCCTCTTGCCGCCAGGATACCAACCATGGGACCAGTGTTGGGCACTGGACAGCTGAGCCCCCACACATAAAATCAACCCCAGCAGCAAAACCAACCGAGATACACACATGATATTTCCACCTACAGGCCAAGACAAACAATTAGAGGTCTGGTGATAAGAGGCTGCTATATTTGATTATTTGGGATTTGTTTTTGGAAATCTTTTTTGGAAAAAAAAAAAACAACAGTCAATATCCTGTGATAAAAGCTCAGCAGACTAGACACACCGAGAGCTCTGATATGTTGTTGTAATATCAAAAGATGCTGAGCTATAGACAAAAAATAATAATAGTAAGAATTGTAGTTGTTTTGTGAGAATTGTGTTTTCCTTAAATATAAAACTTTTTACTGTAAAGAGTAGTTTGATTTTAGCTTTTTTCTTTGTTGATTGGAAAAAATTTAAAAATAAAAATGTAATCAAACATTCATTTTACAATTCACATGAACCTTCATCATAAAGTGGCTTAAATAAATAGTTTTACATAGCTCTCCTGCTGAGATGATAAAATAAATTATCTATACCCGCTAATTCCTAATTAGGGTCACGGGGATCTGCTGGAGCCTGTCCCAGCTCTTTGGGTGAAAGGCAGGGGTCCACCCTGGACAGGTCACCAGTCCATCACAGGGCCACATAAAAGACAAACAACCACACACACTCACACTCACTCCTATGGGCAATTTAGAGTCACCAATCAACCTGACATACATGTTTTTGGACTGTGGGAGGAAACCAGAGTACCTGGAGAAAACCCAAATCCCACGCAAGCACAGGGAGAACATGCAAATTTCTTCAGGAAACTTCTTCTTGTGAGGCAACAGTGCTAACCACCAAGCCGCTGTGCTGCCTCAAAATAAAATATCCACATGACCAAATCTTGAACTACTAAACAAAACAGAACCCAAAATATAAAATTTAAACTAAGTTTATCCTAAATAACAATAGGTTTGACATAATAATAATAACCACTTTCTATCATTTCTGCAGCTCCAACAATATCCACTGTGATGTTTATTGCAATATTAAAAAGTTATGTTTTAGTCAGAGTACAAAACTACATAAAAGCTAGTGTTCTTACCCAAGTCCAAATCTCACAGCTTTAGCACTACAGGTGTCCCTCCAGAAACTCACACTGTTTGTCCTTTTGTTGGCCTGCTGTTAGAGGTATTGCTCAGTATCTCAGTAATTCACAGGTTTTACTGTAGAGATTCTTGTCACCCCGTTCCTCCTCCTCATTATATGTATGAGTCTAAAAGGTCCCCCTCCCAACACGTCCTGATTATTCTTCCCTACATGCCCTGCCCATGGCTGACCCTTTTGGCCCCTTTGTTCCAAGTGGTGAAATGAATGGACCTTTGAGACAAGATCTAATTACCACCTGCAAACAACACTGGCACCTGTGCTCACATGTGTCACTCATATGTACTTCTAAAATTCTGCCATGCTGGCTAAAGAACAAATCCAAGTCATGTAATTAATTCAAGAATATTTTTTCATAAATGTTGCTAGACACAGGATTAGGAGAACAGAAGTGGGCCTCACTGTGGAAAATGTCAATACTTGAACATAAGTCATCAAAGAAAATTTGAAAACTGCTTGGCAGAAGCTGTATTTTCTTTGCATGAATTATTGGGTTAAAACAAAAAACCACAGTTTGTTGTACTTGGGTGAAAACATTTCAGAGACATTTCATTTTTAGAGCATTTAGATGCAGATGTTCTGGAAAATGAAACTTTCTATACAAAACACCTAGCCATTTGGGAGAAGGTTTTATTATTTGCCTAAACTATTTAGGTTAAACACAAAATACTATGTTCTTCTTTCTGGTGCACACAGAGTAACCTTCCTTTTGATTGGACCTGTACAAATTGCTTTTTCTTAACTGTGTATTGACCCACGCCAGAAACCAAAAGATCAAAGTTTATCCTTTACCCTTTCATCTATAGTTGTTGCTTTTTTAAGGTCCTGAATATTTTTTCATTACCATCTGTGATTAGTAATTTCATGTCAGTGTGGCAGAGGTATTAGAATACTGCTCGACTGTTATGAAACCCATATGAACTATAAGATCACTAGAGTGCAAAACAATACATTTAGTATTTAGTGATACTACCTTAATGCAAATTCAGTGTCCACTAAAATACTTTCAAGGTATTACTGTCAACATAAAACCACAACACAAATAATTTGTTGATTAATAAGGGATTGATGCAAAAAGCATTAATATTTAATGTGGGGTTAAGTGTTAAACAATGATGGAAATCCCTTCAGGGCTTCCTGATCCATAAGGCACATTAATGATTGGCAATTATTTTCCACTATTAAAGGTCTTCATTGCGAAGTGAGTTGTAATGACCATTAGACTGTCCGACATCGCGTAACTGCATTTCTGCATCTGATTTTATATTTAAAGACAAATGCTGACAAATAAGAAAATCTCAAGCACTTTATTAGGTTTGAACAGTATCTTGCTTAGAAAGGCCGTCTGGCATTATATAATTATATATAATTTTATTATATATATAATTATATATACATATATTCAAATGTTGAATAAGAAAACACTAAAAACCAACAGAGCAAATTAAAACATAGGATTAAAAATGGCCAAAACATCTAATATGATTCACAATGGTCCTGATACAGTTTAATATACATCTTTTTTTCTTAAAAAAAAAAAAAGAGGAGGAAGGCGGGGAGGAATTGAACAAGCAAGGCAGCAGACAGGAATAAAATATAAATAACCTTACATTATTTACAAAAGAGGAATGGGCAGTGAACACTGGGAAGGAATGGCCCAAGGACAAAGTGAAAGAGAGAAAGGAAGCGATAAGTGAACAGCAGTGAGGGAAGTAGGAAACATGAAGGACATAAAATGGTGGAAAGAAGAAGAGGGAGGTTGGATGCTGCTGCCAGCCTCCCTCTCTAATGATGGAGACACATATTCATATTTCTCCATGGCAGTCAAAATGCTCTGCTGGGGCAAAATTAAGAGAATAAAGTTATCTGAAACTGGGACAACTGGGTTTCCTTGGTGATAATGCATACAAGATACAGCTGTATTTCTTGTGTGGAAAAAAAAAATCTATATATTTTTGTTCAACATTCAGGTACCCACAACTGATTACTTGTCATGGATTCCACATTTGAGTGATATGGAATGAACAGAAGCAATTAATGACTGACCTAGTCTTAGTTTTGGCCCTAATGATTCACAATACAAAGAGATTTATCGTTGGTCTGCAGCTGATGTTTAGGAAATTGCAAAAACCATCCACGAGGATGACAACAGTTCAATAAATTTTGTAAGCAGAGAACATCAATTTGTTTTAAAAAGCTACCAGTGAGGCACTTTTTTAGTTCACTATAGTATCAAAATAGAGGGGGTCTCATGGGTTGGCACAGTGTCATGTTTTGCTGTCAAAATACAGTGAGACAAAGTGATCGCATGGGACAAATACAGACAATACAAAATAGAAATAGAGACTAGCCAAATAAAAAAAGCACCCTTTGCTCTATCAAAGACAACAAATGAGTGAACAACAAAATGGCACCTAACAAACAGCACGGGCACTTGTGATGCTTTGGAACAAACAACACCTTAAATGACAATGTACAAACAGCAAACAATTTCAGTGACTGGTCAATTAAAGTTATCTGCTACTTTTAAGTCCCAGCAGGGGCCTCAATTACTGCTCAGTCTGGGGCTCTGAGACCAGAAAGAGCTTCAAGAGTCCAAATATAGTTACCATATTCCAATATCAAGGCCACAGCACCTTTCTGACCCATTTGGTTCTGTACTTTTAAGGGCATTGCTTTCGGTGCAAACGGTGCAGAAATGTTGAAACAATCAGCACTCATACAACCACCCAACCTGAAAATTCAGCATGTATTTAATGACGCTCACTGCCAATAAACTACATTTGATTGTGCCGCTTCCTTTATGTAATAACATGAGCGTTAGTGTAGTTAGTGTGATTTGATCTCTTTTTAATTAAAATTACATAAAAAAAAGACTGAAATTAGGCTGAAAACTCCTAAAACAAATGTAATTTTAATATCAGGGCATTCAAATCAGTATAAATCTGAGTCAAACATGATTTCGGAATATTCCTCCGGTGGGAGGTAAATCCATTTAAAAGCGAGTAAGCTTTGGAGATTAAGTTTGTTCAATTTGTAAATTCAAACAATCCTGGCATCAGTCATTTCCTGAGCTGACAGAGTTTAATGTAGGTCTGACCTGGATCCCTGCGGTTAACTGACATCTTCCATTTCTCATTACAATCATAAAGAGCATGGCCTCAATCATCAGAAAACAATGTAGTTCAAGTCTGAGTGTCCTTACGCCATGGTCCTTAAAGGACAGACATTAAAAAAAACATTACATGGTACACCTCCACTATTAAAAGTAACAATGGATCCATTTTAGAGGAAGATGTTAGCAACAGCATTCAAATAACAAAAACATTCCAAGCCATCTGTGTTCATGATGGGAAATGGAGGACATAATTCATAAAGAGTGTGACATTTCAGTGAAGTGAGGCTGATAAAAATCAGAAAGTACAGTTAAATCAGATAGACTCGAAGGAAACCCACTCAAATCTATAATTGCAACCTACTGGAAATACTGACATATCTGTAAACAAGAAAAACAAATGTCATACATTATAATGATATATAACATTTGTTGAATTCTGCGATTCAATAATAGAGCTACTTGTGATTATTTTGTTGGTCATTTGTCTTAATATAATCGATGATACTGTAACAGACCTAAAAATTTAATAAAAAATCACTTACTTAAAAACTTGACCAATTCTCCCAGTCCTTATGTTTTATTACTGAATAGGGGCACAAAATCTTCTGTACTTATTTTCTACTTTCCCCAAATTCCTGTTATGGTGCTGGAATGTTATGATTGCTGATCCTTGGACCATGAAATAACTTTTGTGTAGTCAATGTATAAACATGGTGGATAGAGTCCAGAGCTGCATAACCAAGTGAGTGAAGGACTTTGGCACTCAGTGGATAAAAGAAGTGATGTGAAAGTGATGTGAAAACACACTGTGTCCTCTCTGCCAGCTTATACTCCAGCTCAAACAAACACACACATGCACACTGGGGGAAAAAAATAAATGGCTCCTGGTATTAAGTGTATATGTTTATCTGTGTGAAAACCTGAGACTTTGAGCTACATCACAGAAATTCTGATCTTTAAATATTATTGAATGTAAGTGCCTTGAAAAATATCTTTGCTAAGCAGATGCAATTAAATCTGTGTGAACAAAAATGGCTCTCTGTGTGAATGTGTTTGAATGTTTGGGAGAGAAAACAATCCAGATTTTGTCTGTAGAAACCTGCTACCACACAAATCGCTACAATGTGGCTCTGGCAGAAGTGTCTTAAGTCTGTCCTTAAAGAAGTTTTTTTTTAAAAAAAAAAAAGAAAAACTCACACTTACACTCCAAACATCAATAGCTTGACTCTGGATTTTTTTTTTTTTTTTACATTAGCCCCCAAAGCTTTTGAATGTTATACCAATGAAATACATTACAGGTGCCACCCAAAAATGCAGCCAAACTCTGAAACCAAAGTCATAATATGCAACATAGCAAGTATATGTACATGTATGCACTTGTACATAAGGGGAGAGGAGTCAGGAAGCGAGTAGGCGTGAAGGGCTGAATTAACAAGACCAATATTACAAAATATTCAAGAAGGCATCTCAGTTATTTTCTCTATTCGACTGCACTGCCCTGTTCTGTCCTCTGGAGCAAGACCTCTGTTCCCTTTTCCTCTGGGCAGTTCCTGCCATCCTCAACATCAGGTTGTGAAGAGTCTTCTTTTTTTTTTTAAATCCATCAGATGGGAATTATGCAGCTTTCTGCATGGCAATGTGTGTGTGTGTTCTGATGTGTGCATATGTTTGTGTGAAGTGTATATGGACATCTATCCATCCATCCATCCATCCATCCATGGCAGGTCTCTACTTGAAATTGGCATAATCAGAAAAGGCATCGATATACTCCTGGACCACTTTGTAGCAGAATTCGTACTGCTCCTGTGAAGGGAGGAACAGGAAGAACAGCCACGTCAATGTTACACTACAAGCCACTTAAGTCTGTGACTTGCATAATAGCATCCCTGTCTTAAACAGTGAAATCACTGACTGCTTGCACACTGGCTGACATGTGTACAATCATGCAGTCCAAATTTCTACAAATAATTCAACTGCTACTGAGACTCCATTTTTGTGGAAATTTTGGGGAAAGAAGCTTATTCTCTTTCCTGCCTTGAACTATATTGATAAAACTGAAACCACTCATGTGTCTGTAAGATAAATTTGCAGCTGGAGCCAGCAACTGTTTGCTGGTTCTCAATCTTAAGCCATCACATCATGTAGGTTTTTTGTCTTTTTTAAGTGTATCTCAACGTAGCTTTAAACCCCATTTTCAATCTTGTTTGATTGACTGGACTCCAGGTTAGCTAACCACTGACTCTAATGAGCCTTTGTTGATGGCATTAGCCTAGAGGGTCATATAATTCACTTTTTCTTGCCTCTACAAGCTGCTGAAATACACTATTGCTGACAAAAACAGTGAGTGATAAATTAATTTTGACTGATTTTGGCAGTGGTTGTAAATTGAGCCATTGGTTTTCTTAATTCCTTAAGAAACGGTTTCTTAATTTCAGTGGATATTTAATGAAAAATGTCCATAGGTGAAGTTTTTAAACAAAGATCATCACCATTTTCTCCTTTTCCCTTTTAAAGTTTTTCCAATTAAACAAGCCAATTATAATAGAGTCATGTCAAAAAATGCAGCTTTAAAGGGCTCTCACCAGTGTCTGCACCATGTGGGGTCTCTGCAGTCGGAGGCTCTTGACTGTCTGAAAGACATCCAGGATACCCTCTGCCTTCACCCTCTCCAGGACTGTACTCAATGCACAGAATGTCCCCGTCCGGCCAGCGCCAGCACTGTAAAAGCATACACATACACACACAGTCATGTCTCACTATAGTTGTTAAGACACTCATAGATATAATGTATTCTCTAAACCCTAACCCTAACCCTCACAACTAAATGCCTAACCCTAAAACCAAGTCTTAACCTTCCAAAAACCATTTGAAACTGTAAGGACCGGCCAACATGTCCTCACAAGGCCAAAATGTCAACACCAGAATGCTAAAGTAAAATGTATCCACACAACCAAAGAAAGACGTGTACACACGCAGACACACATGTACATGCCTGCACAAGCAAGTAAGTGTGTTTTCATTCCTCATGGAGACATTACATTGGCTTACATTCATTTCCTGGAGACTTTCCATAACCTTAAAAATAACTACTTGCCTAACCCTAACCTTAACCTAACACTAACCTTTCACAAACCTTACACCAGGGGTTAGTTGGGTTAGGTGGAAAACAAGCAGGACAGTGGCCCTCAAGTATCATTGGTTAGGCATCCCTTCCTTAAGTCAACACCAAAGAATTAATTGATTTTTCAGCATCTGGTCCCCACAATGAGAGTGTGTAGGCAGGTTTCAATTCCCACAATATGAGTCATACCAGGTGCGCACACACAACTGCTTGTAAAAATCGAGCAAATTAACAGTTGAGGGAGTAATAAAACGTCAGAAGGAAGAAACCAATAATTCTTCTCAGTTGAACTTCAATTGTTCCCCACATACACAGACCACACTTGATTGTCAGAAGCATTCCCATGTGTAACAATAATACAAAAGCAACAGAATTGTCTTTTATACTTTTAAAGCATTTCTTATACTTGCACATGCAGGCCACAACAGTAACAACCTGAGTGAAAAAGGTTGTTTGTGTGTGTTTTACCTGCAGTGCACGGTGATGGGGTGGTTGCCAGATTGTTGTTGTTGTTTCTGCACCGCAGCAATTATGTTGATCATGCCTTTTCCATCGGTGGGGATGCCCACCTCTGGCCAGCCATGGAAATGGAACTGACGCACTGCTCGAGCTTTGTTCTCCTGGAAAGATCAGGGGTAATTAAGCAGAAATAAAGTCAGTTTTAGGTTAATGAGGCTCTAAAAAGCACAATATGCTAGTCCCTTCTTACCCTGTTGTTGGTGACCAGGAGGTCACGCACTGTGTAGCTCTCACTTTCCTCCTCCCTCTTAAGCTCAATGGAAATGTCCCCATAGACCACCACTCCATCACTGGGCCAATACTGAGCACACTTTTCCTGCAGGGCACAAATGAATCAAATAATCAGCATCCAATGATTCTAAAAAAAAAAATCAAGGAAATTATTACTTTGTTTGCCAGGATTTGTAGGAAGATACTTTAGAAATCCTGTAAATATTAAGTTATTTTGCTCAGATTATTTACATGCATACAGGACATGTGGCACCCAGCTAACACTGAGTAAATGATCTAATATCAATATTCTATTTTTGCCAGTTATTGACTTGATATCTAACACTACTGTTTGTGTCTGCACACATCCACACCTGCCCTCTCTCCTCCAGCTCAGTGAGCATAACTATGGAGCAGCTTCTCCACTCCCAGATCATCCTCCAGAAGTCCTCCATAGTGTGCTGCAGGGGGCCCTGGCTTGCCATGTACGAGTCCTTCTGACGGTAGCCCTATGAGCAGGTGGAGGACAAGACGAGGGAAAGGAGGGAGGACATTTGTTTGTTGCAAACAGCAGAAGAGAGAAAGGAAGACTTGAAACATCTGATCGATTCCTTGCATTAATGAAATTAAATGATCCACTCCAACCCAGGTGCTTTAACACTCACATCAATGAAAGAGGCATTGACGTAGTCGGTGTTCTCCTCTCCGCGTTTCACTGGAATGATCACTCTGTTGAACTCATCTGTCAGGAGCAAGCAGAAGCATTAACCTTGATTGGAGAAAGGCTTTTTAAAAAAAGTTAACATCTATAATTTCATCATGTGCATCAAAGCATTCATCAGTGTGTATCAGCGCACTTATACTGAATAAACCCACAGCTCCCATCTACGCATGCATCACTCACATGGAATGATCTGTAGCACTCTGTTCTTCTTCATGTTGGCGGGCAGGTTGCCTGTTCTCATCTTGTCATTCTGAATCTTGATGGATGTCAGTTTCTGGAAGTTGTGCAATGCAAATGTGCAAACATATAAACTTCAGAGCTGTTTTCCAAAACAGTGACACATTTTACTGGAATGAAACTGGTATGGTGACTGAGAGGCCAAGAAGAATAACAGCTTCTTTTTAAAGAACACAACACAACAACAGACCTTAAATTCAGCCTCCAGACCACTGCAGCCAGCACCAGGTGAAGGGGCATAGAGTTTGGCCAGGTGTGACTCCAGAGAGGTCACCTCCAGCTCTGTGTCTCCGTACAGGTAGTGCTCTAACAACGCCTGAAAGATGAACACGTACTGCATCTGTTGGCAAGAGTGAGGGGACAAGGTGGAGAAGGAATGAAAGTCAAAAAAACCATTACACTAAAAAATACTGCATCATGGGAGAGACTTTATTCTGAAGAATAAAGTAACTGTGAGGGGCCATAACTGTGCCAACAGTGGACCTACATCAGTCTGAACCATCTGACAGCGTTGGGCTCTGATCCTGGTGACGAAGCCAAACACGTCCACCTTCCTCTCAGCAAGCATCATGTCCAACATGGCATCAATCACAATGAAGGTACCTGTCCGCCCTACACCCGCACTGGCAAGAAATATGACACGTGGAGAGTTGTGTGTGGCATGCAGATTGAGACATAAAAAATGGGCTAAAAAGCGTAAACTTCAATCCACTTACCTACAATGAACCACAATAGGTCCAGCATACTGGGGGTTGCAGGTCTTGACTTTTTTGAGGAACTTGAGCATGCCAATTGGAGTGAAGGGCACCCCGAAATCTGGCCAGCTGGTAAAGTGGAACTGGGTAACAAGCCTCTGAGGCTTCTTCCCAGAGACATCCCCCACCTGAGACACAAACTGTTTTATAGACCAACCCATAATTCAAAACAGCACAGTGTTGCACAGTATGTGTTTTCTTAGAGAGCATTAAACACATTAAATAACTTTATCCTACTAACAACTATAATGAGAGGTTTGCGGTACCTGTTGGATGCAGAACTTGCGTATAGTGTAGTCCACCAGAACCATTGTGTCGTCGACAGATACTCGGATGTTCCCGTATGTCCAACAGCCCTGGTCCGGCCAGTACTGAGCACACTTACACTGAAAAACAGGGACTGATTTAACATCAGTGTACTAAAAGGCTTTTAATGGTTTGGGTATCTTGTGCTTTCAAACACAATCACATCTTTCAAACCTAAACTGTCTAAGTATTTGAAACCAAACTGGTTAAAGGTCCTTTAAAGTAGTTTGGAGATTTTATCAAATACAGCATAGAAACACAAGCATCAACATCATCCCTCATCTGCACCACTCCTACCTCTTTTCTCTCCTTCAGATTGGTCACCATGACAATGGTGGCTGTGTTCTGCTCCCAGATCATCCGCCAGAAGTCATTTACTGTTTCTTCTTTTGGCCCTGAGAGCCCAAGACAGATATAGAAATAGAGAGGACAAGTAATGTGCTAATAATGAGTAATTGCTTTGTTCATTAAAAAAAAAACAGCACCGTCTTTCTGCTGCAATGTATGACCAAACCTTACCCTGAGCTGCAATAAACTTATTCTTCTCTCGGTAACCCTGCAAAACAAACAGGTTAAGAAGAACTGTAAAGATGAGGCAAATCAAGAGTCTGTCATATTTAGATTCCAACTGTTTCCTGTGTGGGAAATGTGCGGCTCTTATACAAACATTTATAAAGGAGGCGTTGATGAAGTCAGAATCGGGAACTCCCTCCAGAGATGAGAGATGCACCCTGGAGTGATCATCTGGAAGGAAAGGCAAATGTGAGAAAAAAAAAGCACAACACAGCGAGATGGTACATTACAATGTCACCATCCCGGCCACTGAACTCTAATCAAGAAACTCACGTCATAAACTGGATTTGACTGTCAACTGTCGGCATGATTACTATGACTGTATTGATAAAAGCTGATCTGCAGAGATGAAGTCAGACACACTGTGCTCCCCTTCGCTAAAGGTAGTCAGTGACACAATGTCAGTAAAGTCACTCACATGGCAGGATGTTGACGTATCTGTTCTTTTCTTTATTCTCTTCCTTGGAAGCAGCGTCACATGATGCCTGGATCGGGCATACAGGCAGAGCCTGTCACACCGGGGAAAAAAAAAGTAGATAACGGGGATGAAGAGAGTGAGAGAGAGATAGGTATCAGTTTCAATTCTGTGTGACCACACATATCATTTCCTGTTGGCTCCATCTTTGTATCTGCTGTGTGTCATGTCACCCCAAATGTCTTTTGTGTGAATGTCCTGTAGCAATTAGCTGATTATCTGACAAATATAGGCAGATCTGATATCAGGCAAGTTTAATAACATCTTGGAAGATCCATAACGGTGGATTGTAGTAACTCTTCTACTTAGCCCATAACTCTGCAGATGTTTGAGCCTTGATTACGTTTTATTCTGAATTATTTATCAATACACAGCCAAGTTTTCACAAGCATGTAAAAAAATCTCTGTGGTTGCACCATATAGTCCAGTGGTTTCTAATATTTACAAATCTGATGTGTTCACCAAAGTACATAGCCCTTCAACTGTGGAGATATTGTGTAATAAAATAACAATTAAAAATTTTCAGATTACTTAAGTTTCTCTACAATCTTTCCCTCAGCAACCGAGGTGCCCCCTAGACTGGTCAGGAATCACTATTTATGCTAGATGGGTATGAGTAGGGTGAATCCCAGGATTAGTATATTATCAGAGGATGTGTGTTTGAGTGTGCCATACATTAAACTCCTCCCTGAAAAGCTTGTTGTCATCAGCCATGCGACGGTTCATTTCTTCCTCTAGCTTTTCGACAGGAAGAGGCGGGTACTTCCTGTTTGTGCTCGGTGAACGGGCCAATAGTGGGACGCTCTGGAGTTCTGTGCCCGCGAGCAGGAAGGGAGGAGGAAGGAGAAGAGGGAAGGAACGGGAGGGACATGAGACAGGTGGAGATAAAGAACATGGTAGAGAAGGTAAAAAGATAAGAGGGGAAACTGTCAAGCAACTTCATTGTTGACAGTCTTTTCTAAAATTGGCCACCAGAGGGCGAGGTAACACTGTAATGTAAGGGAGCTAACTGCAGTCCTGTTGGTTAGGTAATCACAGTGAACAAAAGCCTCCTGCCAACAGTCAGCCAGTGAAATGCTATCACTTAGTGGGGCAAGATCAATCAAGTTTTATCAGAAAAAACTGCAAGAAACAAGTGTAGTCTGTACAGTAACTACCCAAAATATTAAAAAAAACTGTGTTTAGAGCTCGTGGTCATATCTTCCAACAAATACATGGCACACTCTAATGTACATGTGGCTGCGTTACCTGTATCATCTGATCTCCCATTGGTTAGCCTGAAGGAGTTGGAATGGCTTCCTGCTTGTTTGTACTTCTTAAACCTGCCAACCAACAAAGATCAAAGTACATATTAATACACACAGAAACACAAACAGTATGCACACAAATAAAACACACTGCCCTAGTCTCACAGCAGAATGCCAATCAGCCGCTGCCATGGTAACGGCAGCACCTTAGGCCTTCACTGCAGGTTTAGTGTTGTATAAAGAACAACAGCATTTCACCAACCGGAGCATGTAGAGCACGATGATAATGAAGATGATCACCAGCAGGGAGGAGAGGGCCACCATCACAGCGATGATTGGCATGTCATCAGATGGGTTGTTGTCTACATCAGAGACAGACAGAAAAGGGAGGAATGGTTAAATTTAAAAACTTTTTTGTCATTATAAAACATCTATGAAGAACAGGATACAGTGGGATTTTTAACCCCTGGCAAGAAAGCAAGTTAGAATATTTTCCACCTTACATTCAAGAATGCTTTTGAACTTGACATGTTTGGTTGTAAAAAAAAAAAAAAAAAAAGGATTTAATGGTTGTAATGTAGGCTTTGCCTCTTCAACACCAGCCTTGCTATTATGGCAGTCCATGTTAATATTTCAGTGGCTTTCAGAAGAAAAAAAAACTCAAATGGAGAGTGCAACAATCTGTCCTTTGTCCTTTGGAGTGAGTAGATAAATCACAGCTCAACTGAGAGGGTCAACCCTTCTATATCTCGTTATACCCAGCAAGACAGCGGACACAGGGTGAAGGTATAAAAAAAAACACAAACATTTACAGTGTCTGCTGAGTTCTATATGAAATATTTAGTGTAAATGTTAAATGCTTTTGTGTGTCACAAAGCAACAAAAAAATCATCAGAAATCATGTGGGTCCACTGTGATGTTGCGTACTGAGGAAAAAGAATTATGTTGACCTAACCTACAAATTAGACATTACATGGACAAAGTTGTCTATTCTTTGTGATGCATCTGGTAGAATACAACGGCTGACTAATTTAAATGTTTACACTAGTTACTTGTTGAAGACAGACCTACAGCCTTCCAGGTATATTTTTGTGCTGCAGGTAGCACAAAAAAAACCAAAAAAAAACCATGAGATATGCTTTAGTAACAGTAGGAGTTTGGTTTATAATAACTGTCTGCAGTTTCTCTGCTAATATCTGGTCTATATAAGACAAAAGAAGAGATTTTTCTAAAAACTTGCATAGTGGTGTTGACAATGCAATGACAAAATCAGCTGGTCCATGGATGAACTCAGAATTATGGACAGAAATACGCTGCAAAAAATGCTTCATTTGACTTTATGGACCATATGTGCTTTCTGGCAGAAGCAGTCTGGAATGCAGCCCACTTATGTTGCATTTTCATGCACCGTTCCCAGGACCTCTTTGTGCTCTTCCTTGGACAATGTGTACATTGACAAAGCAGGAGAACACCAGGCTGCAGGCATCATGTGGAAATGACACAGCCTTGACAGATCTCGTGTCATTTAGAAATGCTCATAGCTCTACACACAAGAACCACAGATGCCCGTAAGGAGACAACAGAGTAATAACACAACACCTATGCATCCAAAGTGATTCTGTTATATAACACACATAACATACATCTTTGTGCAAACAAATCTATTGTAGGAATGAACAATACTTATCAGAATTTACAGTTTTGACCTTAAGTTTCCCCCCTTATGTGAACTTGTACAACAAGAGTTCATTACCTGCTGTTATTACACTCGATAATAAAAAAACATCTATCTACATAAATCAGCGACATATTTCTCTATATTCATACAATATAAATAATTAATATCAAAGAAAAGGACGGGGGGAGTCATGTTTCATTTCCAAGGATATTATAATAATGGTCAGCACAGACTCAAAGCTGCTAAAAGATGAAGCTCACTAATAGTGGACATTTCAGGTTTTTGTTTTTTTTTTTTTTATACTTGCAGCATTTAAAAAAAATAAGGCACACACAAAAACATCTTCCCTCAACACTACTTGTTTTTTTATTAAAACACCAGCTACTTTTGGCAGTGTCTAGGTCACTTTGGTGGTTTGTCTGATTCTTGTGGATGACTGGTCAAATGCAGGTATGTCACTTCAGGATATTTCCAGCACTGCTTTTCTAAAAGCAGAAAAATGTTCAACTATCTAAAATATTAAAGGTTGACTCTTGACCAGAAAGCTCACTTGCTTTCTCTTTATAGCTGTAGCTACTGATTTGCAGACCTACATAAATAAGACAACTAGATGGAAAAAACATCCTGACACTTCTGAAGTGGGTGTACTGTATCCCAAAAACATGAAAAGTTAAATTTTGTCACGTGTTTTGCCTTCTTCTACTTTCTTCACATGTAACATTAAAATGTTTCTTAGATAATAAATACGTGTATGCACCCACAATGCATTGAGAACAGATTGGGGTCAACAGAAGGAACAAATTAGCATACTATAAAGGAACGCCCAGGCATCTTCACAGTGTGCATGGAGCAGGAAAGACCACTGAGACAACTGCCAGCAAAAAACTTATACATGCCTTATTGAAAGTATGAACCTGAAACAAAGCACTGGAAAGCCACTACAAAACCATCACCATGTCCATTTTCTTGTTTAGCAAGATCTACAGTTTTACACCTGCTGAAATCACACATCTGCAACAAAGAAAATATGACGCACACTGCAAATATCTGGGTACAACACAAAAGGTCTGAACAGAACCATAGTAATTTTCCATACTTCTTTGAATGACTCTGAATAACTATAGTGCATGTTGGAGTCATAATTTGTACACTCAGCTGCAGGTTTTAGAGACACTCAAATAGGTTCATGGCATTTTGGAGTATTGAGACAACTGTTGGTGGAGGATATGGCATGTCTGTCTCTTCTACAACAGATCTGTCTGTATGTGGCTGTTATAAAGTGCAGCATAATGATAATGCATTTGGTATTTATAGTTGAAGATAATGTGTCATGGTAGATATTTTCTTCTTTAACTGTTATTTCTATATATATATGGTAAAAATGTATTCACTCACTAAGTACTGAGAAATAAGAAAGGGGTGACATCACCACAACATCACCACAAGTTATACAATAATTTGTTTCAAGTTTGTACGACTGTCCGGCCTCATGTTTCGTGTATCATCTGACTTCTGTTTTTTTTTTTTTTTTACACTGAACTACATATATAAGTTGTAGTGATCTAGAATGATCTTGTATGTATACTCACATTTAATCTATTCCAGACAGAATAAAGTCTTTAAACTTTAGGGAAAAAATCATCACATGGTGCCCTGGCATATACAGCAGCACTCACCATGTGGGCTGCCGTCTGAAGTGAACTCCATCCCAGGTGGTGTGGAGGTCTCTGTCTCCTCTCTGAATGAATCCTCATCACCATAACTGTCTGGAATTGAGGTATCAGCAGTCCCATTCTCTCCCTGCACTGAAGTCAGAAGAAAGGGAGGCTCGGTGCTCGGTGATGCCTGAGGGGCATCAGTTGGAGCTGCAGGTGGTGGTGGAGGGACTGGTAACACCGGCAGGGTGGCATTAGGACCAGCAGGCTGTGTGTCCCCATCATCAACTGGGCTTGTGGTTGAGGTGGTTGTCGTTGTTGTTGTTGCTGCTGCTGTCGTCAGTGGGATGACTGCTGCAAGTGTCATGGGTGGGCCCGTGGGGGCTGAAGTGCGTGCAGCTGTCAAGTTAAGGGAGGCAGTGAGATTTGGAGGAGCTGAAACAAAGAAAAGAGTGCTTAATGTCACAATTTTACTTTTTTTTTTTTTTTTTTTAAATGTGAGCCTTTAACCCTAAAAGGGTGAATAAGTAAAGACATTTAATTTTAGTGACATAGGTCATACTTGTGATGGGGACATGATCCTGGGCTGAGGCCCAGAAGGCTAAACCGAGCAGCAGGAGCAGGGGACACACACCCATTCTGCCCTACATCAAGGAAGAAGAACAACAGGCACAAAAAAGTTTTAGTGAAAAACAACCTTTAATCTCACGAACAAAATTATAAAAAACATTGAATGTTTTATTAAACCCAGAGATTGAGGATTTATGTGTTCTATAATCCACTATATATCTTTTAATCTTTTATCCTAATCCCAAATGCTCATGTTTTGAAGCTAATACTCTTAAATTTCAAATGAAAATAAAAAGCATTCATAAAGTTAGCCTGTGTTTACCTGAAGAAGCGAAGTTGACATCAATCACTCATTCGCACAGTGTTATCCTAGAATGCAAACAGAAGAAAGTGTATCAATTACTGAAATTTGCTCTGGGTAACATGCAAGATCAGTATGAGGTAGAATGATGTAATAATGACACAAAAAAAGAAACAAGGTCTTGCATTAAAGAGGTGTGACAACAGCATGTTGATTTTTGAGCATTTTCCTAAAAATTACATATAAGGCTTGGACAATAATTCAGAATAGTCATTTGGCAACTTTGACTCAAATGGTACTTTGCTGATGTGCTAATACAGTGCTTGCCCAAATGAATGAAACCGAGGAGGTTACCGTGGGAAAGAATTAATTACTGAGGATTTTGTTCTACACTTCCAAATAGATTTGTCTGATAGGATCTACATCACTGGAACAAAGTTCACGACTCTGAAAACCAGTAAGATTAATTTAACCACACCTTCTGTCTGCCGTTTGCCATATTGTTTCATACCTGGAAAATGTTAATTTTTTTTATTTAAAGCTGCAGTGGGTAGTTGATCAACAGAAAATGATTCACCAAATATTTAAATATTCAATAAAACATTTTAATTTCTGGTTTCTTCTTCTGTAGTGTGATGATTTGCTTATTTTCTTTTTTTCTTTCAAGTAATATGCTTGGATTTTGTACTGCCCAGACAAAACCAGAAAACAGAAGATATGACCCTGGGCTCTGGGAAACTTTGATGGACATTATTCACAGTGCTCTAATGTTTCATAAACAATCAAGGTTCATCAATAATAAAAATGACATTTACTTGCAGACTTTAATAAGTTTCCTAACTCCTTGCAACAGAGTTTCATCATAAAAATGTTGCTGAGCATTCATCACCCACTGCGTGACAGAATTAGTGTCACATTTAAATTCCTGCAGTGACGGTGAATCAGCACTCAGGACACTCTCCTCCCGCTGACATGTGGATGAGCGAGTGGAGGCCAGAGGATAGACAGACTTCACAGTCTCACAGTCACAGTAGAGGCTGAGTGGTTGACTGTCAGTATTCTGTATAATCCTAGAGACCAACAAGGCTGTTGTCTCCCTGTCTGAGCTGTGATAATCCCTGGACCTAATCCCATGGTCCTGACCGTGGAATAATCCAGCACGTCTGCCTCTGCTTAGAGAGATACATCAGCACTGCACTGAGCCAAACACAGCAGGCACACACAAACTGATGCTTTACAGCACTGACTATTGCATCAGTGGGCAGGGGATAAACTGGGCGCTAAAAGCTATAATAGTGCCAGTTGCCAGGCTTCTGCTGCTCAGGGCTAAGCTCATTCATTGCAGTACTTACATTCTGATTTAAGCATAGCACTGTTTGGCTCTGACTGCAGCCTCAAACGGAGCATGATGAGCAACTTATGTGGTCAATGAGGATGCTATTAACCTACAAATCCAATTGTTGCTCTCCCTCGCTCTCTCCTAACCTATCCATGCATCCATTTAGCCAGCCTGTTTCCCAAAAATGATTCATGCACTCAGAAAAATGGGAAACTTCAACCAAAATGAAAAAGATTTTAGTACAATAACCCAAATCATTTTGCTAATAAAGAGTTTATTCTTATAGAACAGGAGAAAAACTAATTTGGTTGCCTCTTTAAAAGAAATAACGGTGCATTCCTATTTTGTAGACATGATGCTAAGTAGGACATGAGGATCACAAGTACCCCTCTTTACATTACAGCTATTTGAAATTGATTATGTGACTGTCTATTTAAGAAGCTGGAAACACAGCATGTTGTATCAAAAAAGACAAAAAGTAAGCAAGCAACTAACACTGTTGCTGAATCACTTTCTGTCAATTGTGCCTTTACAGTAATGCTGCTAATTATTATTTTAAGTATTAACTAATCTTAAAACGTATTTTCTCAGTTTATCTTTACACCTCTGGTTTACAGTTTTCCCAAAAAGAAGCAGGAACATTAGTATCTTGTACAAAACACATTTTACATTCATATACTGCATCAGAAATTAAATTATCTGTGCAAACAAAACATCGCTGAACTGTGTCTCCCTGTGCCTACAGTTTCAAAAAAGACACAAATCAAAGTGCATGTTCTTGTTTCCTGTCTGGTCCTCTATACATAAAACTGTACTAAACCAAAAACCACATCATAACCCTAAATTCCACCCTTTACTACCCTCCTCTTCAGTGACTCAGCTTTAATGGACAAACTTGGCAACTGCTGCTATTTAGTGTAAATTAGCAATACACTGCATCTGGCATGTGTAATAGGTTAAATTTGATGTGACAGACAAAGGTTACTAATGGGTTTGGTCACATCAACAAGGTTTCTCCAGTAACTTGTTTTCTTAATGGAGGATGACTCATTGTTTTCAGTGTACCATCCAATGAGGCAGGACGATGTGTTGATGTAAGTGATAGAAGCAGGTCCTGTTGCTAACCTTCACTTTACTGATGCTGCAGGAGCCCTTGAGCTTTTTATCTAGTATACCCCCAAGAGTAGCGCTCACCAGAGAGGCATCGTCCTGAGGAACAGCACACTTTCAGTGAGGGAGGTACTGGGGTTGGGGTGGGGGTGTGGGAGTGAGTGTGTGTAATGATTCTTTTTTCAGACCTATGTCTTGGAGGATGTCATTAATTTAATAATTTATCAGGTGCTGGGCAAGTACTTCCTTCTTTGTGTCACTTTTTTTTTTCTGCTGTCAGTGCTCTAGCTCTGTTGAAAAGATGTGAAAGGATAATGGGTTGGGGTAACTCATATTCAGCTAATGGAGAATGCAGGAGACATGAAAGACTGCTCTGAACTTATTTGTTAGCTGTGTTATTAATATTAACACTAATATATAGGATTAAGTATATTACCTGTTAAGGGCCTGGCCAAGGTTATAATAATGTTGGTATACTAACTGATTCACTATTTTCTTGCTGAATAGTTTCCTGTTGCAACACCTTTAATCTTCTTGCTGAACAGTTTCCTATTGCAAAACCCTTGTGACAGCAAAAGACACCCATCACTACCGACTTTTACTTATTTGAGTTTCATAAACAGATTTGAATCCTTAGTTTGTTTCCTTCCCTCCAGCCCCTGCTCTGCACTGCGATAAAGTCAAATATTACAAGGAGAGTAAATATCTTTCCAACAGTTTCATCACGCTATTCCCTGCAGAGGAAATATGTGCATGCCCAACTATTAGTGAATGAATGTACGCAAAAGTTACTCATGGCACTTACACTCTCCTGACTTTGAGCTTATGTTGTGCAATCATGTGAATATTTTCCAGACAAGGGAGAGCACTTACAGAAAGCCCTTTACAGCACCCACCATTGGGATATGCTGACCTATGGCAAAGAGCTACACCACCACAACTTCTTTAAGACAGGCAGCAAGTAACAAAAATTAATAGTTTTACTGGAGGGAATAGCTATTAGGGCACTTACCCATTATTTGGACATTTTCATGTAAGCCTATGTTTCATTTAGACAGGTTCCTCATTTAATGCTGGTGTTTTGAGCAGTATCAGGGTGAAACTCCAGTATTGGGACTTTAAAATCAAGACCATATTAGCTAATATATGGTGTAAAAATCCAAATACTACACTAAGCTCTAACAAAAACTTAATTCACCATTTTAAATAAGGTATGATATACTTCAAGTAACAATACCAAGCACCAACAACATGTTATGACTCAACTCTGCAGGGGAAATTAACCTTACCTTTAGATAAAATTTTAAGTTTAAGAAATATTTTTATATTTTAGGACTACTCAGAAAAACTTTGATAAGTGTCACTGGAACATCCACACTGACCTTTATTATTGGGCACTCAGAGCTTTATGACATGTTAGTTCCTGAAAAATTGCCTTTTGTGGTCACAAGTGGCAATTATGGAGTAACAGTAGATGTGGAAAATTAGCACAAGTGGAGAAAAGTCAGAAGTTGGCAAAATGACTCAATAATATCATTTACACATCAAATTCAATCTAATGTTCATCAGCATCCAAGACTACATCCTCCATCATAATGTGTTACATAGAGGTGTGGTTGTTACACAGTCTGGCCACACTAACATAAAAGGAGTGGGCAAAATAATAGTAACACACCAGATTAACACAATAGAATTCAAAAGCACATCATATTTCAGCTTCCAGAATGATCAGGAAGTTGAATAAACACCTCTCTAAAACAGTCTGAACTAAAACTGAACATTATGTCCTTCAAAAGGAAGAATGGGTTGTTTCTAAATAATTGTCAATAGGTAATAAGGCACACAATTATTTTCTATGATGAACTATAAAATCTTCCTTATACTATGAGAAAGTAGACACCACTGTGCAGAATAGAGTCCAATCCTTAGTGTGCATGAGCACTGAGCCTGACCAACTAATGAAGACAGTTGCCTCTCTGCCTGTGGCCAACTGCTGCCCTCATAGGAGTGCAATCACACAGTTGTGAAAGGGCTAGGCTGTTCTCATGCCATTTCATTCACGCAGTAAAAGGAACACTTATAGGTGGAATATAAAGGATGTCCAATTACATCGCCATGACAACCAAAGGCCAGGGCACAAGATCAATGCAAGGTAGTCATGTAATATGGAGATCCTACTCATGTCTGAATTTCATCAATGCTCTTGTATTAACCCTGGCCTTAGGTGATGTAGTAAGTGTCTTTTCTGACTGCATAGACATGAATTAATGCATAGCTCAAGATGGAAACAGATTTTTAAAAATTATCTCTTAGGGGAAGCAAATACTTGGGACAAGAATCCTTAATAGCTGCGGCTGTTTCCTCAGTTTATTTTGTGTTGTGTTGGCTGCAACCCAAAGATAAATGCTGTCAAAGAATGCAACTATTTAAGCTGCAGGAACCCTGTTAAGTTCAGTGTGATTCTTAAAAATCAACAAATCTTATCAATAATTCACAGAGGATAACCTAAGGCAAAGGGCTGAGCTGGAAACCAAACAGACATAAATCAAACAAGCCTCCCCAAGATGACACCAGCAGTGGTGGTCAAGGGGACTCCACCATTCATGCAGAGAGTATTTCCCTCTGGCTTCACTGGTCACTGCAGTGCCAGATAATGCTTGTCTGTCTGTCTCAATTCATGGTATATTAATACTGTTTCTATGTCTTCAGAGGGAGGGGAGGGCACTCTGCTGCAGCAGGAATACTGTGAATGCTTCTCTTCACAGGAGACTGAAGCAGGCCTAACTCGGCCGCTAGGATTCTTGCTCAGAAACAGACCACAGATTATATGTCCCTGGTGCCACATACAACAGCCACAATCCTCTGGACTTCCCTTTCTGAGGGATACTACTCCCTGCTGGTGTGGTTTCTGCTCATGCTGGCTTCATTCATGAGCTGGCGAGTTGATGAAAAGATGAAGAGAAGCATGGGATTACAATTCTAGCTAATCACACAGGCAAGAGTGACCACTGTGTCTGTTATTAAGCCTATAATGATGATTTGGTTCCATCAGGCTGAAAGGCTCAAGAAAACTCACTTGTTACAATGAGTGAAAGTGGTGAGCCTGTGAAGCTCTGCTCCATCTGCTTTGTTGTGGGGTTTCTCACAGAGCATGCCAGGGGCCTCTCAAGCTTTCCCACACTGGAAACAGAGAGGATGTAGAGGCGCAAAGCGTGGTCTCCCCACAGAAGCCACTGTGACCTTGGAGTGTGGTGTGGGGCCAAATGGGCAGCTCAAGGGCCACAATGAAACCCCGATCACTATCACTTCTGCCTGATTTTTACAACAAGCATACAGATAAGGCAAGGCAGCTTTATTTAAATGCGCATAGATAATTCACAATGCTTTGTTACATTTATTTATTGGAAATGTAATGAAGTAAAATATGTATTTCAGAAATCAACAATTTCTAATAAAATGTAGCAGGATAACAAGCAGGGTATAATCTTTGCTTTAGTTATTTTGGTTAACAATGGGCACCCAAAATGCTCATATCTGAAGTGACCACCCCACTACACTTGCCCACTCTTCCTCTGAAAGATAAGAAAGCCCATCAACAATGAAGAGACTTGTCATGATAGTGCTTTTCCAGAATCCCTTTTCTTCTATTTCTTCCTCCCACTTCTATTTTTAGGTTGGTCATCGAAAGACTATTCAGGTATGTTAACATGTTCTTTGAACAGTTTCTTCACAACGCTGCAGGGTATCACCTGGCTCAAAGGTCAACACCAAGCTACTTTGGGGCCATAGTGGAACTAAACACTCGACAGTGAAGACACCATTGAAGGAGCACAAAATGACTGAATGGATCATTTTGCCTCTAATTTCAACTTTTCCATCAGCTTACGGGAAAAAATGTGGATTAAAAGCCTATAAAAGAGCAAACAGCAGCCACATCATTGTAGCACAATATAAATTTTCAAAACATCAAATTATTTAATATATCTCTAGAGGTGTAACCTAGTGTAATCCTGATATACTGATTTCTGCCAAAGCTACTTGCCCACCATCCACAGCTCCTACATTTAGTGCCATTATCTCACCATATGGCCACAGAAAGCAGTGCCATGCTATAACAAACTCAAGACTGATTGGTCAGGATTGATCTGGATCACATGTAGGCTTGCAAATGTAAAAAACATTAAATGTTTTTAAATGAAATTCAAAGTAACACCTATTCTTTCAAGTTCACTTCAGAGAAATTAACTGTTACCTATACCCTTCCCACCCACAGGGAACCAGAAACATCAACACACATCAGGAAAATGTAAAACAAAGACTAACTTTACAATTGGAAGGGCTTACATAACAATTACTGCGCATTAAGGAAGGACCAAACAAAGCTACACCCAATGAAGTTTTCCCCATCATGCAGGATATTTGATTTATGAAATGCAAGTGATCACACAAATTCATTTCCTCCATTGCCAAATAAATGTCATTAAGGCAGAATGACATATGACACGTAGCTGCAATCAGGCTCCATAATGCTTCATGATCCTCTAAATGTAGCTGTGTTCATCCTGTCAGCGGCTGAATTACAGTTCACTCCCACAGTAAAACACGCAGGCCTACAGGTGGAAACAAAAATATACCTCCTGCCCCACCCAAACAGCCAACACATAATATTGTGTCAGCACCCTGAAAATGTGGAATTTCACAACAGAGGTAATGTCAAAGATATACCCATCAAAACTTCATGAAAAGCTCCCACAAGGCGATTTGAAGCTATGCCTTATTCTTATTTTTAGAAACTAGGCCAATGACGAAAACTGTGGTGTGACGACCACTCAAGCTATTCTGCTAAAACCCTTTCAAGATCCTAAGACAGAAATAACTATCTTTTCTGAGGAAGGTGGCAACAGTTCTGCCTTTCACTGTCATATTGCCAATGCAACACCCTTTTTACATTTTATGATCGGCTTGACAGGCAGAGATGGTTCAACAGTTTTTTGGGAAAGAGGTGGACTTGTTCAGGCCTGACAAACAGAGGTCAGCGTAGACCTGCTGCCCGTCCATTGCCCGAGGCGCAGCTTGAGTTCTGCACTTGGATGGTCCTAACATGACTTGACGACCTCGGTGAAGTGGAAAGCTGTGTTGAGGAAAGGCACTGACATATGACAAGCCGTGATCTGCCATGCCCCCTCTGCCTCATGATGCTTCTCATTGTGCTCTTACTTTTAAACTAACTACTTGTCCTGGTGCATTGTTCTTACTGAGCTGATGTTCGGCTCACATGAAGCAGCGACTGTCACGCTCATTCAAACTTTTCATTACTTGACAAACAGGCCACGAAAAGGAACAAACTGTGTTTGATGGGGTTGAGAAATCATAACTTTCAACCCAAGTGAAAGCAGAGTAATATTAATTTAGAACCTTCAAGAACCACAAGAGTTAAATGGTATGCTCGGTTACACCCAAAAAAAAAAAAAAAAAAAAAAAAAAAAAAAGGAGACTAGGAGCATGCTAATCATTACAAAGAAACTTTCCTGGGAGAGGTTGTAGTGTTGTAGTGTAGAGGAGAATACAGAGTCAAGAAACTCGATGTCAGAGAATAGAAGAAGAAACACAAAGCATCAGCTGTGTTTGACACACCGTACATGTTAATGTTAGGGCGACCTAATTCCTCTTGTGGGTCCCATGAAGCCCCCTGCCCCTCCACCAACCCACCATCTCACTTATCGTGTAATAACAAGGCGTTGATCAATAAAGTGTACTTTCCAGTGAGGCAGAGCAGACCTGGATCCATTCTTTGTTCCAGTGCCGTCTCAACAGCATCTGTGCTGCCACAACAAACTGAGTTACAACCTCTGACTGCTGTCGCACTCATCTCTAAGCACCCCCCCCCCCCATCCCTCTCTCTCTTGAGAGCCCCCTTCCTCAAAAATTTCCCTCCCTGCCTCCGAGCTACTTCTGAAATGTTCAGGCGCCGCTAAAGAGTCTTGTAACTATTCAACACAACTGGGCTCCTTGCATCCGCCTTTGTTTACCTCCGCCGTGAGAAATGATGTAATGCAGCCGACGCTGTCCGACTAAATGTGGGGCACAAAGTGTTTGTTTGTGGGTGACACAATGTTACAGCCAGAGGAAACATGCTGCTACAGCGACATTGTAACAAGTGGGATTCGGGCTTTGCGCAGCAAAAACAAGAAAACTCACCACAACTCCTGTAGCGTCCAGAGGAAACCCGAGGGGGCTGGGGGGGGGGAAATCAAGACAAGCTGGAATTTATCGTCCCTTTCTCTTCCACGTTTTCAACCCCGGCCCCTGTCTCCACACCCCAGGAGCCGAGAGTGTGAGCGGGGTGGGGGGACCTGGGTGATAGCAGAGGAGGAAAGCACGGTCTGGGACACACAGCCAACACTTCGCAGTCAGTTTGTCTGTCAAATCCAGGCAAGGAAGTCACCCTGTAACAATCCTCAATTCGCCCTAACCTACCGTCCCTTAAGAGGATGCTTTCTTGGCCTTCCTGGATGTTAAATCCCACGGTTTGTCCGCTGTATCCGGGCGCGTCGGCTGGCTATTCTAGTCCGCCATGTTGTGTGTCTGTCTGCATAGGAAGAATGGGAAGCGAGCAGCGAATTCCCAGGCCAGGCCCCGTGTCTTCTCCAGCCTGTTTCTGCCGTGTGCACAGTGACACCTACTGGTCGGGATGGGTACTACACGGTCCACACTGCGCCCCAGTCACAGCAGCAGGACAGAGCGGTGCTTCCCACGCTGAGGGCCCTGACATACTTTGACTGTCCCGGCAATAAGTGCACTTTTAACAAGCTTGAAGTTTCACCTAATGCTACTTTATACTTCAGTACACATGGTACCTGTTACTTTATTGCGTTCAGCTTATTCAACACCCAATATTGATATGTACTTTAATAGCCCTTAACACTGCCATATGTCAATAAGTCATCAAACATGAAATCTTGTCTCATCTGAAAGTTATGAATGGACAGATCTTGTTAGAGCTAAAATCAAATGATACAAAATAAGTTTTTTTCACTTGTATTAATATTGCTTCTTAAGTTTCAAGCAATATGTTTAGTTTGGAGTTTAAAAAATCAAGCACTTTGCATATGTAATGTCAGCTTTGTTAAAAACTGACATTTTCCACATTTTGTGAAGAAAGCTTAATCAGTAGTAGTCAGCCCTCTGCTGCCAGTAATGTGAATTACAGTGAAATACCAATATAATCATAATTGTTTAGTTTCTGCTTCTCTATGGCTGTGGGGACCTGAAGAATACTCCACCATGCACAAAGCATGGGTATATGCTGTGATGGGATTGTTCTGTCTTCTACTACCATTCACACAGGGATTTTGCACAGAAGATGTCAGATCTCATTTCTTTATTCATATACCATCTTAAATTAAGCAATAAAGTTAAAATGTGGAATAAATAACATGAATGCATACATATACAAATGTTTTGACATATAACCATTAGGCAGTAATTGCAGGACTTTGCCAGAGAACAGAATACCAATGAATGCGATGTCACGTATTGGATTGTATGACTTGTGTCAAACTGCATGTTCAACACCTTTTTGTATTTTTGTCTTAGATGTCATATTTAATGGTTATGCTATGGTGAAAACTAGAGCTTGCAGAAATAGCTGTGCTTTTCATTTGCCTTTTACAAATAGTTGCTGGAATATATTGTACTGCATGAGTAAAATCAGTCACATCAGCATAACAGGAGGTAAATTAAAAAGTGTGTGCGTCTCAGCGGCTGACAGATTTGCAAACACAATCCTTAGACCACCAGGTTAGCAATGACAGCCCGGGTGAACTCGTCGCTTGTTGCATAGCCCCCTAGGTCTCCAGTGCGCACCTGTTGCAAACATAAGGACAGTGTGTTACTGTATGCACAGCTGCAGAAACACATGTTCAGATACAGTATTGTGGCCAGTGTGTGAGAGCCTTTAAAACAGCACTCACAGAAAGAACAGCCTGATCAATGAGATATGCTGTTCAACCAGGCTTCAGTCTCATTTCCTAAAGCCATGTTCTCTATCATTTTCTTACATATTTACAATTACTTAAAGCTGAAAATTTAAACATACTATAATATTTATAATATACCACTCTTATTTGGCCCAACTACCGCCCACATACAGTATCAATGCTCAGAAAAACATTTTTTTGTTCATATGAGAGGACATGCTACTGCTGGAAAACATGCCTAATCTTGTTACTTAGAATACTGTACCACAATAGTATAATTCAAAATTCAATACTTATTGTTAAAAGATGTGGTGTTTATTTGATACCTCATCACATAACTATTTGTTAGTTCACTTAAAATGCAGCCCATCAATACAAAAACATGAGGAATGAAATGGTGACAGTGCCATGTTTGTTACAGGATCAATGACACAAACAGCTCAGAGGGAACAAGAATCATAATTACTTGTTTATGGGTCTTTGAAAACAATATTTGAATACAAAAATAATGAATTTATTTGCCAAAAAACTGTGCACAATACTATCAATAAACAGGGAACTATTCACCATCTCATACATAAGGAGACTTGTGGCTATTGTAAAACCATAAATTCTTCTGTACTTCCTTTAAATACATCTTACAGGTATTTCAGTCATTGAAAATATTGTATATCACTGTGAAATGTTAATGTTACAATACTTTTGTATACACTAACTTTTAGCATCAACTTCAGCTCTTAGTTGAGTTCAGAACAGAGGTTTATTAAACACTGAGAAATGCTACTGTTTTTAGCTGAGCTACAGTAGCTTTTACTATTAAAGTGGAGGTGAAATGAGATTAACCATTATAAACAGTTTGGTAAAGGCAGTCTGGTTATTATACAGTTTCTATTATTGTGTGAAGCACACTGATAGTCCGTATGGCCAACATGACAAACATTTAGATAATTAAGCAACAAGCAAAAGCATGTCAAAAAGGTCTCTCAGAGCGAGTAAGAACAGTACCTTACTCAGTAAAGTAAAAATTGCAGAAGCCAAAAGATTCAAACAGATGAAAAGTAACTATGATGAAAGGGGTGGTCCATGTGAACGCACAAATCAAACTGTGTGATGTAAATTCTCACAAGCTGCACCTTTGGTTTAGTACAAGGCACTGTTGTTTCGCAAACCCAGTAAAAACCCTATATATTAGGATGTAGTGAAGGTGTTTGTCAAAACTGTGTGGCACAACTGTGTATAGTTCTGAGAGGGGAGATGACTCTTAACATGCTTCCAGTTCATGTTAAGAACATTGTCCACAATGGCCCTGGGGGAAAACATCTTAGGAAACAGGTCGGTGACGCAGGTTTTCCACAACAGCATGCACAAAGTCGCCAGTGGTAGAGTACCCTCCAAGATCTCGTGTCCGTACCTGAGACATGCATACACATATACACACAGACACACACAGGATAATTGGGTACAAGGAGAGGAGGGATTTAAAGGAGAGGGAAGAGGGAGAGGAATGGTACTTCAAACAACCTGCTGACAAATTCTGCTTTCAATTCGCAAGCATTCCTTTTAAAATGATTTCCTACATTCATGCACTTGCAGGACAACTCAGCCTCAACTGCTGAACGTCTGCAACCTCTTAGAGCAGAAGAGCAATGAAAAAACAAAAGTAAAATGACCTGTCCTAAGGCTGCTGATATGCCATTGAGCTGAACTATCTGCGGTATACATCCATCTGAGGAAAGATGGTTCTGCAAGTGTTTATCAATGTGTGTTAGTACCCACAGGTATCAGCTGCAGCTGGCAGTTAAAAAATAAATAGAAATGACTGCACAAACAACTGCACATTTAAATGAACAAAACAGAGAGGGATAAGACACACAAATATGTAGTTTCTTAAGAAAATGTCAAGTTCATGTCATGCTCTGGGTGTGTGTTCACTTCTGTGTGTGTGCACTTTGGGTGGTAATGGAATTTCCCCATTGTGGGACTAATAAGGGTAATAACTTACTTAATCAAAGGCTCTCAAGCTCAATAACATTGTTCTTGAACAGAAATCACTGCTAACTGTTCATGGTCTCATACTATAACTCTGAACTCTCATTAATATTCAGTGTTGTCATTTTCTGAAGTGCCACCACTATACTGGCACATATGTGAGATTGCAATTACCAACCACCAAAAGCAACGAGCAGCTATAAGAACTATAAGATGACAGGATTAGCATGCACAGTGCAAGTTCTGTTGGTTTCTCATAACTTAACTCTGCAGAAGACCCTACTGCTCTGTTAGTAAATGTATCAAAACTATATTGGTGTTAACACTGTTAGACAGGTGTCACCAAATGCCAAGGCTGAATCCACCAGGGGACATTGACTGAATAAATGAAAGACACTTACCTTTCCCTGTTTGATGACCCTCTTGACAGCATCTGACACCATTTGCGAGTGATATTCCAAGCTACAACACAACAAGTATGGTGACAGTAAAGATGGGACCAGAACAGTGACCACAGGTCCACATTTAGACAAGCAGGAACTTTATAAGCCATTTTCCTAAGTTTGAGAGGGGTTGTAGTTAATACAGGGGAATGTTGTAAAATGTAATATACTTGTTACTACAAGGCTTGAAGAGTTGACTCACTTGAGGTGCCTGAGCATGTTGGCAGCACTGAGCAGCATGGCTGTGGGGTTGGCAATGTTCCTTCCTACAGCTTGTGCAAAGGGGTGGCGTGCACCCTAGGAAAAAAATAAAAAATAAAAATACAGGACAGGGTTAGGACAGGAAGAATGCCAAGAGAAGGGCAGAAACAAAAAAGTTCTAAAAACAAAAGCCCTTCAATGAATACTGTTTTCTGCAATGCCCCATAATAGTTGTTTTTCTTTAAACAAGAGAGAATAACAAACTTTAAAAGCAGTAAAAAAGTGAAAAATTGGAATGACTGGCTGAACACACGTCAAACAAACAAAACAGTGGAAAAGGTCAGTGGAAACTCACAGTTTCAAACACAGCATACTCTGCACTGTAGCTTTCCCCAGGAACAACTCCTGCTCCTCCAACCAGCCCTGCTGCCAGGTTATCGATAATGTTACCATACAGGTTCGGCATCACCAGCACATCAAACTGGTACGGGTTCTGGACTAGCTGCAACAAAGAAACACAGATATTGAGAAGTTTAAACATGACATGGAAAAATGAAACTAAAGCTTATTCATTCAAAGCCGTGTGAAGTCAATCAGCAAAGAAACAATATTAATAACTGTTCTGATAATTGACTATGATAAGTACTACACAAAATTCTGTTAATATGATAAAGTTTGCATGATTATGAGATTGAGAAATAGTGAGATTGTATGTACCTGCATACAACAGTTATCAATGATTATGTTCTCATATTTTATTTTGGGGTACAGTTGTGCCACTTCAGCACAGCTCTGCAGAAAGAGGCCATCTCCTAATTTCCTGTAATAAGATGGGGGAGGTGAGGACAAGTGCTGTTACAACTGTAATCCAAATCATGACCCATATTTATATAATTTGAAGAATGTGATACCAACATTTACACAAGAGAAAAAGCAAAGAGGGAGCTTTTCTATTTGCTTACATAATATTGGCTTTGTGAACAGCTGTGACCTTGCTCCGCCCCTTTTTGGTGGCATAATCAAAGGCAAACTTGGCGATGCGCCGTGACTTCTTTCTGGTGATGATCTTCAGTGATTCAATCACACCCGTAACACTCTGAAGAGTGAGAAGATATACATTTTAATCCAGACATTTCTATTTGACTTGACTAATCAAGAGCACAAGTGGATAAAAAAATATTATATATTAACAACAGCAAATGCACTTTTAGTTGTCTAACTCATGCCAGATAGACTGACGTGTGGGTTTAAAATCCCTGTTCACCGTTTGCGTGCAGTGAGGCGGAGGAGTGATATTCACCTCATGCTCCAGGGCGCTGTACTCCCCCTCAGTCTGTTCACGGATGATGACCAGATCCAGGTTGTTGTGGCGAGTGCTGTAGCCCGGCAGACTGTTCACGTGAACCACATTAGCAAACAGGTCCAGTTTACGCCTGGGGAATGAGTGAGAGGTAAAGTTATTTTTTTTAAAAAAAAGGAAAAAAATCAAAAGTAAATACATATTGTCCCATAATGACTTTATTGTTTTACCTCAGTTTCATCTCATATGAAGCTAGTTCCCCTTTGAACTCCATGGGGGTGTGAATCTTTCCTGGATAACCATAGATGCAGCCATTACACAGTATATGTTTGTTCCACATGACTCTTTAAATGACTCTTGTTCCATATGACTCTCTCTTCTTTTAAATAACATTTGTATTAAACAGAAACTGTGAAAGAGTGAAAAAATAAGTAAAGCTACCTTTAATAGCCACTTTGTTATTCTTCATAGAAGTCAACACTTGCTCCAGTTTCTCTTCACTTGCCATGTTCTGTACCTCACTCAGGTGGAACTCCTCAAATTCTACCGGGATATCTCCAGACTAAAGAATAAAACAGAAAAGCAACTCAAGTTAACACCTTCCATTTTAGGTAATTATAAAAATTACAAATCAACAACTGAAAAGATATTTTTGTTTTCAGCATTTTTTAAGTTCTCTTATTTTATTTTCAGCATATAAATTTATATGTAAAAAAACAGAATTATACCTGCTAAAAGATGGTACAATAAGTAACTATTTGCTATGGTATATTTCTTTCTTTTAAAGCTGTTTTTATTTCTAATTGTGAAAAAATGTTTCTATTTCTTCCATTGCAAGAGGGTTATTTAATAAACCCCTCTAAAAAATCTGAATAGTGATACAGTGAGCCAAAAGAAGAACAATCTTACCAGTAGAGGTTTTATTTATTCTTCAACTTTTTTAAAAATTTATATAATTTTCTACATTTAGGTGAACACAAAATTGTGATGACTCCAGAGTACACTTCAAATATACCTTAAACACTTCCTTTACAGCAGTCATCAGCTCAGGTCCCACTCCATCACCTGGCACCATTGTGACCTTGAAGGTAGCATCAGCACGGGCCGGCGGGGCTTCTGGACCACAGAGACTAGCAGATAGAGTCAGTGGTCGAGAGGCCAGCTGCTGCCACTGCGGGCTGCTCAGGCCCTGAGGACAGAAAGACAAGAAATGCAGGAGTTAGGGAAGGTATACTGGAAAATATGCACTGGTATAACACAAGGTAAAATAAATGCATCTAAATGGGTCAGAGATTTTGCCACATTGTAGGAGTCCTTTAACATCTCTGGATACATTAGAGGCTAAAGAGCTGACACATCTAAATCTCCAATATTCAACAATTATTGCTGAACATGATCCAGGATTCCCTGCTTCCCTCTGTTTTACCTTACTGTAAAGTAAATAATGTGAGGTTTTGGACTGAGGGTCAGACAAACTAAAACATGCCCAGATGTCTAATATCTATGGGCAGAAATGTGTTGTGTGTGAACTTTTATTTCTGCAGAAAAAGTAATGAACGATTCACTCTGACTGTTAAATTGACAAATCATCAAACCACAACTACTGAAAGTATATTAACAATTAACTTAAGCAAGTGTCCATCTCTTGACTATTACTCACACTGACTTACCGGGCAAGTAACAGCTTTCATCTGGTTCAAGCTAAACGATCAAAAGAGAAGCATGTGACTCTCTGAAGAGTCAAAGACACTTCTTCCGTGGTCTGCTCTCTTCAGAACAGACCATCACCCGATAAATCCGACAAATCCTTGTGGCCCGATAAACTAACGCTACATGCTGTTGTCATGCGTGTATGAAGCTGGTTTACTGAGGACAGGGAGGTTACCGTGCCAGGGCTAACAGGCTAACGCTAGCTCCTCCGTATGGGGCCGAATCAGGGTTGGCGTAGTTAATTGAGCATCAGCTGTCAGACACAACTAACTAACTAACAGTTGAAAATGATCGTTTAACAAAACGCAACTTCGGCTACAGTACCTCCTTTGTTACTAGTGCGTAAATATAACAAGCTGGTAAACAGCGTCTATGCGCTCACCTTGACCAGTGTCACCAAGCCTCCTCTCAGGGTGGCCGCCATCGTCAGTCACGCAGCAACGGAACTCCTTCTTCTGTAGTGCGGCAGCCGCCCGGCTGTAGCACTAAGTACACGGCAACACTGCTCCCAAGTGGACAGAGCCGCTATTGTAGGATGGGTCATTGGTTTAAAATTGCCCCTTCCTTTTGCTCCAATACACTTGAGGAGAGCAAACCCAGGCACTCAACATACATCACACAGGCTGACAAATAATCCTGACCTAAAATATAGAAAATAGTCAGAGAAGGACACCACAGAAAGGTTGTCTTTTTTCTTGCATGAAATTATCTTATTGAAAAGCAATTAAATCCAGAGGTGACAATTACAATCATTACGAACAAAGGAGAAAGGCTTAAAACACAAAGTCACCTTACAGATGCTGAAAACAAAGCACCTCAACTTTGCCCAATTTTGCAAAAACAATTCAATGGGCAGAGGGAAACAGGGACCCTGGAACATTCAGGGGAGTTCGGTTATTTATTGTGTCAGACCTGTTGCTGTACTGGGCTCAGGGGAGCTCAGAACACCTATTAGGACTCATAAGTTCATCTCTATGTGAAAAGCTGAGGATGCACACATTGATTCATGAAACCATTGCAAATTATGGTCTGGGACTGATTTGTAATACTATCTTTAAAAATCTGTATTTTTGTAACAACATATTTTTGGCTGCACTTGCCATCATCTAAAATGGGTGCACTCTTAAAACACCAGGGGATTCCCAGGCCTATTCTAGGCAAGTGAGGCTCTCCACTGACACACAAGATGACAGCGGATTTTAAAATCACCATCTTGAAACTGTAGATCAGTGGGTTCTGACACTTCTATGTTCTTCCTTCCTCTTGTTGGGCATTTCATTCGGTTAATCATCTAGCATAATTTTCTCTTCAGCCAAAGTAGGACATGTAATTGTGTGTGCAAATTTGGCCCTGAGGCAGGCCTCTCAGACTCTCCTTCCTCTGGGTACAAATCTTGATCTCAAATTAGTTTGTTCCTCTCGTAAAATGTCATTACATTCAAGCTACAGAGTTAATCATCATTTTCTAACATATAAACACCAGATGGTGGATGGATAAAATGTATTTAATCTCCTGCACAATAAAAACATTTTACAACAGTTTCTCATCTGTTGCTGCTCTATTTCTATTTCTCTATTTCCTTACTGAAATTCATTTGTAGTCAGAAGTAAATGCCTGTGGTCAGTGTGAGAAGAAAATAAAAACTTCATTTATATCTATAATATTTATTTTTGTCATTAAGAAGCATGCACTGGTGTTAACTAGTCAGTCTGGCTAGTGGATTTGAGCATCATGAGCCACACACACAGACACACAGTGATCCCGCACACTGACACAACCATGCCACACACACAAACACACACACACAGCCATCCCGCACATGCACATACACACACAGTCATCCCGCACACACAGACACATAGTGATCACGCACACACACGCGCGCGCGCACACACACACACACACACACACGCGCGCGCACACACACACACACACACACACACACACACACACAGCCATCCCGCACATGCACATACACACACAGTCATCCCGCACACACAGACACATAGTGATCACGCACACACGCACGCACGCACAAACACACACACGCGCGCGCACACACACACACACACACAGTCATCCCGCACACAGACACACAGTTATCTCGCACATACACGCACACAACCATCCTGTACACACAGAGTGATCCCGCACATACACACACAGAGTGATCCCGCACACGCAGTGCGTGGCTAGTGGTACTTTACCATATATGGGCACAGCCAGGCTGAACGAGAGCTACAGTCGCTTCCGTGTTGGTGTGATCGGGGAGTGCACGGTCGGGGGAGCTTTACTGTCTCATTCATTTGGTGGCGTAACGCTGAGGTAGAGACCAGCAGGGAAAATGCCGTATGACCTGAGTAAGTTTGTTTATTTGTTTAACGGGCACAGCAGAGAGAAAATGCAATGAGATGTTTATTTTGGGCTTCATTTATTCGGCAGATGCTGCTAGCGTCAGGCAGCCAGCTAGCCTCGCCCATAGCTGCATGGTTTTGACACTTCCTCTATGGAAGACAAAGTCTCGGCTCCGGCGGCCAGGCTGGCAGATTCAGCATAGACTCGTGTCTGAACGATCTGCTGTTAAGGCGCTTTTGGTAGAAATGCAGCCCAGTTGCAGGCTGGTGGTCGAGCTAAGTTAGCGTTAGCATGATGAGCTAGCGTCAGTCAGAGGAAGCATCGCATTGTTATGACATGTCCAGACAGAGGCAGCTCACACACCCCGGCCTGTTTACAGCGCCGGGCATTAACATCTATAGCTGTCTGTCACTGCTCCCATCGTTTATGGTAAACAGAAACAAAAGAGCTGCATTTTCTGTTTATGGGAATAACTGTAACACTCACGTATCTTTTGTGTAATAACATTACAACAAACCACTGTTAGCAATAAAGTTTTTTAAAGGTAGTAAAGTTTCCACAAACGATGAAGCCCATCTTTATTTTATTTTATTAAGTTAAAAGCATGCCACATGTATCTTATTGAGGTGTTGCAATGGCCCGGTTCTCAGTCAGCTTCTCCTGTTGGGGAGAATAATAAACTATATTATGAACACTGTGTTGACCAGTGAGGCCAGACCTGGCATTGTGTGTGGAAAGATCAGAGAGCTGCCAGAGGCCACGTCCAGCACATCAAGTCCACAGGCTGACTAATGAGGAAGTGAGCTATGCTGGTCAACTCTGTAGACTTTTGTACTGTGGCCGGGACTGTGGTGCTATGAGATATTATTTAAGGGAGAACAGGTCATAGATGTATGGTGTAATATCACCCCTCTTCAAACAATCCTGTATGGAAAAGTTCAGTTTACTACTGTTTTTTACTTTGTGTGGTGGTTTAAGTTTTGTTGATGCTTCACTTTGTCTCTCTGCCATCTTTCTCTTCTTTTAGAGCATGTATTTGCCAGCCTCCCACAGATGGAGAGGGGAGTTGCTAAAGTGATTGGCGGTGACCCCAAAGGCAACAACTTCCTCTACACCAATGGGAAGTGTGTCATCATCAGGAACATTGATGTAATTATAAAAAACATACTAACATTTTTATTTTACTAAGTTAGTTGTGATTCCATTTCACTCACTGAATGTAATAAGTCATTTTGGCTGTGCTGAATTTGATGAGTCAAATTTAATGCCAACCTCAGAAGCATCATTTCATTGAATTCCTGCTTCAAAGTTTCAGGTTTGGTAAAGCATACTCCAGAGTGTGCTCTGGGTGTCTTACAAAATCCGACTGGCACAGTGGTGATTGGACATGGTTTCTGTATACAAAATGGCACTTGCACCTTATACAGCAGACCTGAATTGATGCTATGTGCAGCGTTTGAAAATGACATTGTGCATAACAATATCATGATGAAACAATTGACTAGTAGAGATGTGCATTTAACATGAAAAATTCCAAAATTCAGTAATTGTTCAACTTATCCTCAACACAAAGGTTTGAAAAAGCATCTTCTCTACCTGCTGCTCTATAATAGTTAACTGTTAGAGACCTGCAGCCTCATATGCCACTTGCACTCCATTTTAAAAGCTTCCCTAATCCAGATGGCTATAAAACATGCAATGTTAATACACTGTCATGGCCAAATGGAGCCCAGCCTCAGTTGCACCTGTAACCACACCTATAAGGGTGAGGTCAGTGTTTTGTACAGCAACAAGATGAGGGCTTCAAACACAGGGGGTGAGCAAAGTAAGCAGCTCTAAAAATGCAACTGTTGTTCAGCTCTTATGGTCAGTGTGATTGACTTGTTTGGAACTGTATCTTATCACACTTATCTTTTATCGGTTGGTAAAATGTGTCCAGTCACCATATGTGTTTGCACAGTTACACCGTTTTTGTTCTTCAGCCTCTGTGCATCAACACATTTGGTTTGAATTAGAATAATGGATATGAATTAAATGTTCTCAGCTAATGTTTGAGTAGGTTTACATCATCTTAGACAGAACTGTGTGGGGGATATTTTAAACATATTGCATAAATGGATCAGGAACTGGAGTGTGTCTGCCATTTCAAATGCAAACCTGCTGATATCTCACCTTTCCTGTGTTTTACAGAACCCAGCTATAGCAGACATTTACACTGAACATGCCCATCCAGTCACTGTTGCCAAATATGCCCCCAGTGGATTTTACATTGCATCTGGAGGTAAACAACTCACATGCAAATACAGTTCAACAAAAGTCTTTCCTCAGTGATTTTAATACTTTAACATAGTAATTGTGATTGCATCCTGTAGATGCATCAGGAAAGATCCGCATCTGGGACACCACCCAGAAGGAGCACCTGCTCAAGTACGAGTACACCCCTATTTCAGGCAAGGTCAATGATATTGCATGGACAGAGGACAGCAAGAGGATTGCTGTTGTTGGTGATGGACGAGAGAAGTGAGTATCCAGGGCTCTCATACTATAAAAAAGCTTACCCATCTTAAATAAATAAAAGCAATTGGCCTCATTAAATATGAGCATCGTGACTCTCATGAGAAGTTCATCCTGCAAACACTCATGCTGATCAAAGACCTTTGGGTGCAAGTCCATTGTTTGCCTATTTTTTTTTTTTTTTAATGCAAACTTGGTGTTTGTGTTCTGGTTATATTACAATTACTAGTGTCACTCATGACTGAAATATGAAGCAAGTGCTATAGATTGTGTGAAAGCTGACTTCTGTATGTTATTAATGAGAAGTACAGAACCCCAAAGCCTCCAACAAACCCCCTGCTTTGCCAAGTATGTAGGACAACTTTCTATAAATAAAATTAGGCAGGTTTTAGTGTGACTGTAGTGCGTGAAGCACTATTCTACATGAAATCATTTCTGTAGTAAAAAGGTTTTTTTCCTTTCTTGAATTTCTCAGAAACCTGATGGACTGTATGTCAATCTCTTCCTATAGGTTTGGGTCAGTGTTCCTGTGGGACTCTGGTTCCTCAGTGGGAGAGGTTTCTGGTCACTCCAAATTGATCAACAGTGTGGACATAAGGCAGAAACGCCCTTACCGCCTTGTCACTGGCAGTGATGACACCTGTGCCTCCTTCTTTGAGGGCCCTCCCTTCAAGTTCAAGTTTACATTACGTGTGAGTTGTGAAGTTTGTTTGTTCCTTTTTTGTTGTTTCTTTTTTTTTTTTTTAAGAGCAGTATTTGTGTTTAAGCAAACTAGTTGGAGCCAAGCTTATTTTGCTGCTGTTATGCACAGGACTCAAACCCAAAAGGCCAAACTAGAAGCTAAATGTCATTTTCAACTTCTAGTCTGACTATGCAGAACAAAATATCAGCCTTCAGTGAATACAGGTACAACAGTAGACTAGGACTGCAACTATATATTATTTTTGGAGTCGAGTATTCTACCGAATATTTCGGCAGTAACTCGAGTGATCAGATAATATAGATTTGAGCTTCCAGCATTTTTTTTTGTAATGGAATTCCTTGATTTCCATGAGGATTTGTTGCAACTCTACAGTAGACTAATGAATTTTCTGTGACATTGGGTTATTTATTTGTAATTTTCATTGGTCATCCCAAGCCTGTCACACTCTGCTGGTTTTACACAGTGTTGCCTTGTTTGTCCGTTTCCATATTACATAATAGACTTTCCTCCATAAATTCTTTTAGCATGTCAGCCACATCCTGAAAAGCAGGTCTTCCCTTTAGAAACAAGTTCATTTCTGAGCACCAAATCTTTACATTTTGTCATCAACCTGACAATCACTGTGCTCTTTTTCTTAGAAATCTGTTTGTTTTTTCACAAAATGACCTGAACTAGGTTGTAATATTCTTACAGCTAAGCACTAAATGTTTGGTATTTTTATATTTATTCATATTTTTAATTAAATCCCAACTTCTGTGTAGGAAAAGTTTCTCAAGTCTATTTTGCAGCTTTTGAAACTCCCTCCATTTTTTTGACTTGTAAAAGTTAGTCTGGAGTTTTCTACTGCTTTGTTCACATGCAAGCTCAGGGTGGTCCTGATTGGTGCCATTCTTGAAGTGCCCCCAGTTGAATTTTCATGTAGCCTTAGACCTTGTTCAGCTCTTATGGTCTAAAATGAGGCAGAACTGTGAACTTCTGTCATGATGGCTCACCATTTTGATATATCTTAACAATAACAAAAGTTTGGAAGACTTAAGAGAGCCTGCTAAATTCAATATTAATATGGGCTATGCACAAACATTTCTTTGAAGATAATTTTCCACTATTTTTCATGTCCCCTGTCTCCTGGTGACCCATAAAGGACCACAGCCAGTTTGTCAACTCTGTCCGTTTTTCTCCGGATGGAAACCGATTTGCCACAGCCGGTGCCGATGGTCAGGTCAGTATTGGGCGACCACTGTGATATGTACTCATAATATATGTTTATTCCAGGGTTGTTTCAATCAAAACAGTCAGGCCTGTATTGACAAAATGTAGACAAATTGAAGCTGTGTCCAAACATGTGTCTTCTTAATGAGTGTGTTTTCTGCAGATTGTCATCTATGATGGAACAAAGGGTGAGCTCATTTCCCCACTGGGTGGAGAGAAAGCCCACAGCGGAGGAATCTATGCTGTAAGTGTTATTTTCTGTAACACAACATTTTGCCAGTCTGTCTTTCTTTAGGAGAGTTAAATCTGTGAAATCTGAGTGAGCAAGCAGTATTTCTAAAGTGTGTACACACAGGCAATGCTTGTTTCCCTATTCAAACTAGGTTCTCTGAAAGCAGCCTCCTACTGACCTCAAATTACTGAGTTGATTTTTTTTTTTTTTTTTTTTTTTTCCCCCCCTTGTCTAATTTGTTTTCCACAGAGCAAGGGTTTTTTTTCTGTTGTTGAATAAAGGTTTAAAAGTTAATTGTACAGTAATACAAAAATACACAGCTTTGGTTACATGTATATAAATATCATAACCCCCCCCCCCCCAAAAAAAATCTCCTGTGTCTTTCATCCACCAGATCTGCTGGAGCCCCGACAGCACCCAGCTCATCTCTGCCTCAGGGGACAAGACCGTGAAGCTCTGGGATGTTGGTGCAGGTACGGCTGTCACCACCTTCAAGATGGGCAATGAGGTGATGGACCAGCAGCTGGGCTGCCTGTGGCAGAAAGATCACCTTCTCAGCATCTCCTTGTCAGGATATATCAACTACCTGGACAAGAACAACCCTGACCGGCCCATACGCACCATCAAGGTCAGACTCTAAAAATTTAAGGATGCTGTTGGATGCTCTTCTGTTAGTAGAGTTCCTTGATCCTACTAATTTGGAAATAAACACATGTCAGTTTTGGAGATACATGCTGGACTTTTAACATGTATTGGCATGTGAAATATAAATTAGCATTTACAGATGCAGATAGATACATTTAGCCGATTTGTACATTTGCCATAGATATCTTGTATTTCATATCCCTGAACACACTATAGTGTTGTATTTCAACTTTGCACATTTGGACATACTTTCTGAAATTGAAAAAATATGTTTTAATGTTACATTTTTACAGAATACTCAATATGTACACATTAAAGACGTTAATACATAAATCTTTTAGCTTGTGCTATCATCAGTGGATTTTTCAATGCAACTCTGTATCAGAACAGTATCAGAAATGGTGAAAGGGCTGGTGGGGAAAATTACACCAGTATTCTTTAAACTCCAGTCCCATAAAGTGTCAGTTTTGACTCAGCAGTGGAGTTTATTGAGTGTTAGTATTCTAGCATTGACTATTTGTATTAGAAACATGTATTTGTTTATCTTACAGGGTCACACCAAATCCATCCAGTGTCTGACAGTCCACAAAAGTGAAGGGCGAGCATACATCTACTCGGGTAGTCATGATGGACATATCAATATCCTTTCCCCACCATTGTTGTGCCAATGTTGCCTGTCTCATTTTATAAAAAAAAAAAAAAAAAAAAAAACCACACACACATCCTTTATGCTGCATGCAAAATTATACAATATATTTGATAATGTCCCAGCTAACCTCTTACATGTGAATATTTCACTGAATCAGAATGGCAATATCATGGTAGTATGCTAGTATCAAAGGTACCCCTTTCTTGTAGTTACTTTTGTAAACATGACTGAACTATCAGTCATGTTTCTCAGTTCAGACTGAAACATGTCCTCTCTAAGCCTTTGGAGCTCTTTGTTTGGAAAAAAAAATGATGTGCCACACATGTTCCTTGTTTCTAAAGAAGGAACATGTCATTATGGCTTTTTTTTTTTTTTTTTTTTTTTTTTGTGGTGGGAAAAAATGTAGGTCTATGGTACAAGCAAAGCTAAACCAAGGTCTTGCTGGTGATTGCAAAAAATGTACTATAGGTTTTAGTGTCCGTACAGGATTTGTGGAAAAAATAACAAAAAATAGACTCTTTCTTATCCTTTTAATGGGTTTTAGAGCAATGCAATGAACTTTTTCAATCAAAAGTTTAAAAATAACTGAACTTTCTTAGATGAATGCAGAGTATTGGCTGGGGAAACCTCTGATAACCTCAGAAACACTGGGTTTATGCCACAGCCCACCCATGGTGTTGACTTACCACGTCCAGTCCATTGTTTTCTTGCCACATTATCAATAATGAAGTTTGTCCTTAACATTTGTCTCACATTACTGGGATGCAGAAACTGGAAAGAATGACTGCTTCAAAGGGAAAGGCCACAGCAACCAGGTGAGCAAAATGGCATTCAACGAAGCCAACGAGCTGGTGACATGCAGCATGGATGATACACTGCGCTACACCAGCATCAGCAAGAAGGAGTACAGGTGGGGGTCATTATTGCACATTGCTATACAGATAATTCTGAGATACACTGAGTCCACACTGCCCAGATCTGGGCTCTGTGGGGGTCACACCATCTGCTGTAGGACACCTGGTTTTTCTTGCCCCTGAAAATAGTTCTTCGTGAACTGTAATGGTTACTTTATGGGCTTGTAGTCCTGCACAGTGGGATGCGCTATGAGTCTGGGAACGATCAGACACCTGATGGTGCTGTGTGATAAGAATCTGAAATATCTAAACTTCCAGAAACTTTTGCGCAGTACAGTATATTACTTTTATCTGAAGTTTCATAGAAGCCCACTTGGAATTTATGCATGTCCTGCAATATTTGTCTTTTTTTCTTTACCTTGAACTAAATACTGGATATCAGAGTTTCTCTAATTATCATATGGTTTTCAGTGCCTCTGATGTGGTGAAGATGGATTTCCAGCCTAAAAGTGTGTCAGCAGGACCAGGAGGGTTGTCCCTGGCTGTGTGCATTGGGCAGGTAATGCATTTGTCATTATCAACATCCAGACTAAAGAAGTGTTAGTCTGTGAGGATTCCACATACCACCTTTCAGTTGTTACATTCTTTATTTCAGTAAAAACATAGTAAATATCCTCTTGAATGATGTCATTCCTCATCTTGTACTTTCCTTAGCTTGTCTTGCTGAAAGATAAGAAAAAAATCTTCACATTGGATAATCTTGGCTATGAAGCGGAGGTTGGAGTTATCCACCCTGGTGGTGCCACTGCTGCAGTTGGGGGGACAGTAAGTGGACTTCCAGGAACACATTATGTTGCTAAACTTGACTTTAGTTAGTTTTCATCTCTTTAAAAATGTATTTTAAGTTTGGTACAAAAATACAAACAGCATGTCTTGGTATGTAATTAAAAAATATCACCACTCTGGTGCTATCAGATTTAAGACTAATTTTTGCCTTTCTTCTCCTCAGGATGGGAAAGTCCATCTGTATTCCATTCAAGGCAACACTCTGAAGGACGAGGGTCAAACACTCGAGGCTAAAGGTTCCATCACAGACATGGCCTACTCTAATGATGGAGCCTATCTGGCTGTCATTGATGACAAGAAAGTTGCCACAACCTACACAGTGGCAGACGGCTACTCAGTAAACATCTTTCATTCCTACTTTGTAGATTATTTAAGATCAGATATTCAAATGTTTTGTGTAAAATTGAGCCATTCTTTCTGGGTTGTAATTATTTCTCACTTGTGTTATTTATTTATTTTTCCCCCCTCGGCAAGGTCAAAAATGAGTTTTACGGACACCACGCCAAACCAGTAACCTTGGCCTGGTCACCTGATAATGAGCACTTTGCGACTGGTGGGATGGACATGATGGTGTACATATGGACTGTTGGTGATGCAGACCAAAGGGTCAAACTCCCAGGTAGGCCATAATATATGTATATTCACTCATGCCTGGCTTGCATGTTGTTATCAATATAAATCCACTCTGCAACAGAATCCAAACATAAAAAAATCTTTGGGTTTGTAGGCTCAGAAGCTCAGTTTGGGTTTATTGTAGAGTGAAACAAATTTCTACTTTAAGATTTCTCTCTGTGTTAAGTGTGAAGTTTTTTTTTTTTTTCATGCCCTGTTGTCTGCAGACACTCACCGGTTGCACCATGTTAGCGGCCTGGCCTGGATTGATGAGCACACTCTCGTCACTGCTTCCCATGATGCCAGCGTCAAGCAGTGGACTATTACATACTGAGCTGCGTGCAGACAAACATCCACATCTCCAGGGACAAGGACTACTGTACAATTAAATCAGTTTTTTAAAACTGTATTTTCACTATCAAAACGATTCTATTCTGTCTATAAACATCTGAATTGTAAATGGTTATGGCCATTATTATGTATCCCATGCATCAGAGATACTTCATCCAACATAATGTAACTCTGATATGAATAACCTCAACTCACACAAAAGCAAAATGCTGAAATGTACAACGTAACCATGAGTACTTTTACATCTCTTGAGTGTTACGGACACAGAAAAATATTTTTAAGCTCAACATTCCATAGGTAATAGCTTTCAATTAAACTGAAATCCTTATGTCTGTGGTTGGGCTAAATGCGACTTAATGAATAAACCAAAAGCAAGTTGTTTTTTAAATAATCAAAATTGTCTGAAATAAATCTTTTGGTTATATTCCTGAATTGAGTAATTGGTCCTAACTGCAGTTGCTTTTTTTTTTTTTTTTTTTTTTGAGGGGGTGTGTTATTGCTTTTTGCTTTGTCTTGGGTTTCATACATTCTCCTTTTGGACTGGGGAGCAATAATAGGAACTGAAAGTATGTGTACAATCGAGACCACCTGTTCAGTTGAAAGTCCTGTGTTGTTGCTGTGTTTTTGTTTGGGCCCAGTGCTTGTCTCATATATTGTTTTCATATCTTTATGCATACACTTCCAAGTGGAAGCGATTAATTATAGTAATAATAAAAAACACTTTTTATGCTTTTTTTTTTTAATTTCTTGCAGATTTGCACTTTTCTTTTTGTCAAACATTAAGGTGCAGAGGAAATCACAATTTCATAGTAACCAGGAGAACTGGCTGTTTACTAGTGGGGTACAAAAACAGGTGCAAATGAAAAAGCCTCCTTAACAGTGCATTTCATCCAGGATTTCCCTGTGACTCAATAAATATGTTGGCCAACTGTAATTGATATCCCTGGAACAATCATTGGGCATTGTCATGTCAAGGTTTCCATCTCGTTTTACTGAAAACTATCTAATAAAGCAGAAATGACTAAACATATGTTTAATGGTACTTTTAGAAATCCTTTTAAGAGTCTAACGCTGTACTGTACCCCCTGATTTTAAAGTGCTTAAAGAAACATTTATGAATTATGTGCAGTGATATGAGCATGTCTGTTTATTTAAAGCATTATTCAAACTGATGTTCGATCCAGTGAAAACACAAAATCAATGGTAATGTTTCATCAATTGAGTAATTAAGCACACTTTAATTACACTGCCCCAGGTGTGTGTTCACGGTGTGTGTTCACTGCTGTGTGTGTGCACTTGGGTGGGTTAAAATGCAGAGAGGAATTTCCCAGTTTGGGATCAATAAAGTAGTTTAATCTTAATCTTAATCTTTATTGATAACAATTTAATGTCAGTGTCAACAGTACACAAAAATGCTCAAAGGAGACAAATATTGTCTTACAAATCACATTTGAATTTGTTAATAGAGTTGCAATGTTGGTCCACTGAAGGTGGTTGGGTTCACGTAGCTCCACCTCTCATGTCTCAGTGTAACTCATTTCACTCTCACTGCATGCTTCGGGTTTGAGCTCACTATCTGCACGGGTGTCTCTTTAAATGGGTACATGATGCTGTAGGTCAACATGCCTAAATGTCTCCATGGCTGGCTGCTGAAAAAAGTCAGCCCCAAGAGTCTCACAGAATTTGGTAAAGCACTTGTCATGTATTTAGTAAAATAAACTTTGTTTTTATGAATATTTGTTATCTTTGTATGCCTCAGCTTACTATAGGTGCATCACATGAGATGCTCGAACACAGGCCACTGGATGGTGTGATACAACCTTTGTTCTTGGAAGAAAAACAGCCTCTTATAAAGTCCACGGAAAAAGACACCGGGTTAGCAACATCCACAAAGGTGAGTGACAGCCTATAACTAAGTTAGGTATTTGTTGTTTTAAGCCTTTGACAGCTCTGGGAAGCACCTTTTTAGTCCAACATGGAGCATATTAATTAATACTCTGGATAAAGATGTTGAAATGAAAATGTTCTTGCACTAAATATTCAATTGTAATGACAAGTAGAAAGAAATACCACCTCTGCTAGTCTCTGATGTCATACAGGGGTAGCAGTTTGTTTGCTAGGCATTTGACTATCATCAGACCTACAGATTCACTCATAAAAAGTATAGAGTCTTGTCTTTGCAAATCTTTTGTCCTAGAAAGTAAGGCATCTGGTTAATGACATCTGAACTAGTTTTCTAGTTTCACATACACAGCCTAAATTAGGACTGTGATAGTCCTGGGTTTCATGATTCTGTCTGTCCAAGATTGATTGGAGGCTGTCTTTTTCCTTGCCTTTTATTGTGATAAACTTGAACTATTTTAACTGTTAATTGTTCAGGCTTTAGTAATGACTTGTCCATTGTACTAACTACAGAGTGATCTGTAGGCATCAGGGAAATGTTGACATGATTTGGATTGTCCAAAGCAGGAGTTACTTTGTGTTGTAATTTTAAGAGTAGTTCTGTTGTTTATCATGACCACACAACTTTTGATAAAATATAATGTTGGTTATACTGCAGGATTCAGTCTCTTTTATCTGATTAAACAGATAAACTATGTAGTCAATTCATATATGTGTTCTCTAAAATCTTGTACTGCTGAATTACTGATAGTGTTTGATTTACAGGTAAGTTGTGCTTAAGTCACACAATCCGTGACTTGAGACATGACTTGGGCTTCAGATATGGGACTTAAAGAATCTTTCTCTTACGTTTATGTCTTAATGCATCAACATTATGGAAATATCTGAGGAGCTGCATGTTATCAACTATATAAACTTAACTTTAAATACATCCAGGGAACCAAGATAATATACAATATAAAACTGAGGATTTGTGAAACTGTAACAGCTTCTGGTATAGTTAGCATTAGTAGTAAATGTCCATCGTTAACATCAGGTCGTTGTTGTTTATTAATGGTAATTTCTGACCACCTGTGTGTGCTGCTTTCTCTTGCATTCACCAGACTCCATTAAAAAATCATTTAATTTTCGTTTGATGGGAACAAATACGACATACATTCACCTCTATGACTTTTTTCTCTTGTCGATTCTTTCTGGTCAGTCATTAATGCATCGATCAGAATAATGACACATCATATAACAGTAACAGTTTTATCAGTCACAGCTCTGGACTGTTTCAGCAAGTACTATTTTATTGTCTAACTTTATCAGTGTGCTCTCGATAAAATCAGCTTCACGTGTTTAGCTAGCTATGCGCGCTCCCGCGGACGGCCAGCACCTTATAACTCCGTACTGGTTCTTCAGACTGACCTCAAACTTGACTTTAAGGAGTGTACTTCGGCATCACGCGGAGCGTTGCATTGTGGGATTGTTAACAGACAGTTACATGGGGACTTCCTACTTGTCCTTCGTGTAGGCTAATACCTGAGGGCAGATATATATAAGGGCACTGTGCGGGGGGATAGTTTTACGGTTTCAGGCTGCTTCATTAAAACGACAGAGAGTACACTTTGTGCAGTGCAGCGTTGATAGGAAGGGCTCTAAATAAATACATCTCCCCGTGCACGTGTGTCCCAGTACGGGTGCGAAGGATAAAGGGACACACGTCTAGAATAAACAGAAAACCTGCAATGGGAGGTCGAAAACGCTGCAGGGAACGTTCAGCACTGAAAAGGCCAAAGGTCCATGGCCCCACTGGTAGGAAAATGTCTAAATACTGCACCTGTGCCTGATGTAAAAACACACCAAGCTAATAAGTCGGTACTGGTTCTTTAGACTGACTTCTTGACTTAACCGAGTATACTCTCAGGGACAGGTTCCCTCAGTCCTGCTGCTGCAGAGGAGAGATAGGAGGTCATGATACCTGGAGAATAGCAAAGTGAAACAGTCAGAGGGGTGTTGCATTTCTCTGGCAGCATTGGTGCACAGTATGTTACTAGAGAGAGTCAACAAACCCGTTAACAGAAGAATCATTCCTCCCAGCCTCTAACACTACAGGTTAGTGGGTCAAAGAAAAAAAAAAAGATGTGTGTGTGATTTTTTTTTTTTTTCTGCCATCTTAAATATATTATGTAACTTTACCTGGCAAAATGCAAAGAGTAGATGATTTACTGGTCAGGAAAGAAGGTGGCTCCTTATCTGCACTCTGCACTGTTCCAGCCATTTTTGGTTCATGTCCAGCTTCAATAAATTACATTAGCCAACTAGTTCTCATGTGATTAGAGTGTGTCTTTTAATTCTATGCCTGCAGTTACTTTGGTTGTAGAATCTCCAAGAAAATCCTGATTTTGGAAAGCGAGGGTCCCAGGAGTAGTTGGTGAGTTTTCTTTAATGATTGCTCCTGTGTTCAAATACATATCTGACAGCTTTTAATTCTCAATAATTAGTTTGTGGAGAGTTGTAGTAATACAGGAGTTTAACATAGCTGCTGACATTAGTTTGAAAGACCACAGAAGAAAAAAAGCTATCTTTGAGTTTGAGAACTTTTACAATGAAACTAGCTATAAGACGTGAGCTATAAGACCTTCATAATGTTGGTCTTTCTTTGTATCTGTGGTCCTTCTGTACATCTTTTTTGGGGTTCTGTGACTTTCAACTGAGCTCTGACTTTGACACGAGAAATATTAACGATCACTTTAAACAGTCTTGTTCAGTCATCTTATTCCTTATGATATAATGGTTAACAGACTGTCCACAATAAAGATAATATTGCAGTTGCTGTTACTATCACTACATCTAATATTTAGTAGTCTGTAGCCATGCACATTTGACTATGGAAAGAAGTAGAATTCATTATATGGACAATAATGAGTTCTTGAATAGACAAGGGTTGTACCCATGAATAGTATAAGTTTTTGGTAATGTGCTCTGTAAAAAATAAAATATATGATGCTGTATTGTATAAACTGGTCAAAATGTATGTTTTCAATAGAAATGTAAAAAGGACAAAAAAAGATTTTTGTCACCTCAGTGACTTTCAGTGGTTTGGCACATTGTGGTTGAGGATTTGTTTCCCACACCCTGATGCCTTAGAAATAAAAAGCTTCTGTTACCTTGACTGCAGGGCTGAGGAAAGATGTCCCAAAGGGGGTGTTCAGCTTACAAGACTCATACCTGAATTTCCTTACTTGGCCATATCTTATTCCTGTGACAGCTTTGTCCTGCTCCAAGTGTCTTTTTTTATTCCCAATACACTTAGTTAACCACTTGCTGCTATCAAACTTAAACTTTGTCATGTTTTCATGGTTTTGACCTCTATATGTATGTATATAATAGGTGTTTATTCATGAATGCAGTTTTCACATGGCAGAAAAGTGGCTCACATATTTGTAATGTTGGTGTATGCCAGTCAGTAATTTGAACAACATAACTAATGTGCAGCCAAGGGAGAATAAAGCACCCATTGATCAGAGGAAAAACTTCCTGAGAAGAGGGAAGTTTTTGAGAATGGTGACTCAGTTTTTGTGCTGGTTTTATGTAAGCAGCTATGTGTCTGCAATAGCTTCAGCAGGAGCAGGACCTTTTTTATTTTTCTTCTAGAAAAGCATTGTCACACCATTTATCAGGAAAATATCTTTCAACATGTTGCTGAGGAATAACTCCTGCTGGGTGTGCACTTTATCTCAGCTGTTCTGTTGTCTTGCTGATCTAAAGACCATCTGATTTGGGGATGTCGTCTCTGTGCTATGGCCTGGAAAGTTGTTCGTCATTTTTACACAGGGGTCATGAAATGCAGCAAATCAGTGGAACATGGATAAGCTGGATGGGGACGCCATTGTTTTTATGGTAGGCGATTTAGAGCTTTATAATTTCAATTCCCCTGTCACATGATGTATTCGTGACTGCAGTCTTTACATGACAAAGGGGACAATAGGGTTATGGTCACCTTGGAAGCAAATGGATAATCTGATTCTATCAACAGTCTTTTTTGTCTTGAGTTTGAATCCTGAGGTTTTTTTTTTACTTTGGCTCTACTGTCTAAGTTCATAAATTCAGTTTGTACTAAAAATCTCTCAAATCATATTTAGGTTATCCTTTCATATTCAATGTTAGACGTTACTGAAAGTGTATTGAAACAAGCGTTCTCCAGGAGCCTAAGAGATTATTTATTTCCGCTGCCTGTGTGTGGGTTATGTCTGATCTGTGACTGGCTCTAGGACTATATTTACTCTGCTATGCTTGAAAAGGGTTTCATTCTCTCAATTATCCATTCAAACGGTAGCCGCATCATTACTTATGTTAAGTGGAGTTGTACAGTAAGAGAGAAAATACATATGTGTGTGATTAATGTGATATCAAAACAATACTTTGGTGGCAAAGTGAAACATGACTTAACTCATATTTAGAAATGTTTAAAGGTGTGATATTAGCTGCACTAGTGGTGTTGACCTGACAGTCAGTCTTTTGGTCCACTGCATCACCAGTCTGAAGTGAATGTTTCATACAATACCTTTTAGCCAAATTGCACAAAGTAGTACTGTCTTTATATACTTTTGACAGGATTGTTGAGAAAGCAATCATCTTGTGTGAATAAGCTTTATTGGAATTCTCAATAGAAAAAATTGACTTGGGGTTTCCATATTTCCATTTAGTAGCAGCACCTGTGCTTTGGCAGCTCATTTGACCCACACAGTTTGAGTATAAAAACTGCAGGTTCTGGCTGAACAACAATCAGTGTCTTATTTCTTATATTAAGCCCACCCATGTGCTGTGTAATTACAAGTAGCGTTTTGCAATGTAATTCAATTTTTCTGGGATAATGCTTTCACTGATGCAACTTTTATTTAATAAAATATTGATTATGGCGAGTAGACAGTTTAGGCGTCTCATTTTTTTTTTCAGTATCAAATGATGCACACATAGGTGATTTATCTTTTTTCTCTTTTGTCACTGACCTCATGCTTTTGTGATTACATAAGGAACATGAGGAGAGGGCGGGCCAAATCTAAGTTAATAATTTGTCAGTTTTATTCTCATGTTGTGTGTTTTTTTGGTTATCAGTATAGTTGTCCTGTATGCACTGGATACATAACCTGGGTAAGTATACCCATTCACTCTGTTTGGTTAAAAAGGTAAAGTAATAGGGTAGAAGGTTTTGGCATTTATTTTTAAGTCATTTTAGCAATGTTTTCATGCACTAAAACGTTTTCTTTGGTGTTGTCTGCATAATTGTGAGTATAGTTAAGCGGATAGACTAGACTTGCTGCTTTTTGCTTTCACACGTAGGATGTAGGTTCCAAATTAACAGCTGTTGCAAGCAACTGTTACAACCCATAACAGGTAACAAAAGGAACAGTTTTAGTACTTTAACAACTTCAGCATCTGATCTGATGTGAGCTTCTGACTCAAAGTCAAAGTAGTTGTAATATGAGAAAGTTGAGCTGCAGCTGTTTGATCCATCCTGTCTTATTATTATAAATTTTCTCCCCAGCTGTGGTTTTTAAAATACTGCTCCCGAGTCCTGCTGGTTATTATTCAAAGCATCCAATCACAGGCTCATTTGTATTCTGTATGCTGATTCAGTACTAATAAATGTAATTAACTGTATGGCAGGGGAGGAAATCAACAGACGCTGATGCCCATCAGTGTCTGTTGATATACATGTATTTGTAAAATGCTGACTTATTGTTTTTTATTTAGAATGCCCTCTATGAAAAGTAAATTTAACTTTTTCCATAAAGGGCATGAAAATAGACTTCTATTACATCATAGTTCAGTGGCATGCATGGACTGGGTTTGGCAGAAACTCTAAGGTATGCATTTACACTAATTCTGGGTCTAGTTTTTATTCAGTTTGTGACAGTTTGTCTGCTGCCCAGTATTTCAGAGTGCTCTTGTTATAGACACTAGGTGGCAGAGTGAGTCTTTTAAAAAAACTGTAAAAATCCATTGCTTCAGACTGTCAAGGTCCTGCTGGTAGGTGAGGTTTTTACATGATTGAGAACTGATTTCACTTTATCACCTTTATGATTTAAAGGGTACTTCCATGTTGGTAAACCCTAAACTTATGACCAAGTTCTAGTCTATATTCGTTAGTGTTCTTAATGTCCATACTGTATGTTGGCTTGTGGAATTACACTAATGTCCTTCTCAACCGATGTTTTATGTGGCAACTTCTATGATCAGTTCCACTTACCCCCCTTGTTAAGTGTCTTTTTACAGGCATTCTGTGTAAGATGATGTCTAATGGTGTGACCTTCTCATTTAAGGTTGCTGAAACTTTAGGATGTGCAACCCACAGGACGGCGACACAGACAGAAAGGTTAGTTTCATTAATATACTTAAATCTGTTGTACATGTATCTATCTGTAGCTTTACAGCTGACACATACAGTAGGCACTAAAAAATACACGGGATGCTTTTAATATAAATTACATAAGTTATATTTTCATTTATAAATTAACTTCATACCAAATGCAGTGAATGGAACAAAAGCTAAATCTGTTCAGTGTTTAGTTTTGCCCTTAAACTAGCAGCTGTTCTCTGGTTTGACCTGCACACAGTTTCTCCTGGTGCTTTGCAGCACTTTGGAGAACCTGCTGCAGTTCTTCTGTAGATTCATACTGTTCCAGTGTTTCTGTCTCTTCATATGATCCCAGATTGACTAATCCCAGATGTATGAAATTTGACAGATTGTACTATTCACTCTATGTCATGGCAGTTTGATATTATTTGCCTGTTATGTCGTACAAGACAATTTGTGTGCTGTTTTTAAAAAAAAAAAAAAAAAAAAATCCAATTTTTGTATTGTGAGACTTTGACCTGTTCCTGAAAGAGAGGCCTCACAGTTTGATCTGTGTTTGAATGTTATGTCTGATAAATATATCAGCAAAAAAATTTGAATGACTACTGAATGGGGACATGAGAACTGGTATCCTAGCTATAAACAGAGGATTACATGTGCACGTTTAGCTTGTTTTTAATGGTAGGATCAGTCCTAATGATGTAGGGCAGTGCATCCTAAAGGATTGGGGCATGATAGGAAAATGCATGATGGCTGGCAGATAACCTCTTTGTTGAGGAATGGTAAAATACATTGAATTTGTTGGCTTCCATACTCACCCAGCCTTTGGCACTTTTACCTGTGTATTAATAACTGCCCCGCACAGTTCCATTTTTTTTTTTTTTAGTCTTGTATAATAAGAGAGGCTTGCCTAAAATGTACCTGCACCATCTCTTTAGCTAACCACTGTATAGAACAGGCTGTGTCTTTTAGTTTGTTCAAGTAGTAATGAGCCTGGCCATCTGGCCCCTTTCCTTGTAGTAAGTAAAGAAACTGACCTCTGCTGCTGCAGAGAACAGGGGTTGCATAAAAGTTCACCTGTAAATCCATGCATGTGAGTATGGATTAATAAACTTTAATGGGAACAGAATATATCTATATGATATCACTTTATCCTGTTTATGAAAATGTGGATGTGAGTTGTTAAGCGATATAAATTAAAGTAAATAGAGAACAGATGTAAGACATACGTGTACCTGTGAAACAAATGGTGCATTAAAATCCTAAATTTAAATGTAAAATAATCCACAAATGTAAATGTTTTAGTCCTATGTCCTAAGTCAGCTCTGACTGGCTGACATTTTATTTTGTGTAGTCTAAAATTTGCTTCACAATTTTTATTTTTTTTTTTAAAAACGTGCACTCAGTCTACCAACTTATGCTCAGATTTCTATATTCGTTACGTTTATTATTCACCTTTGAATCTTGGCAGTGCTCTAATCTCTTGACATGAGATTGTGCCTTTTTGAAGTCTGTAAGATGACACTTCAGTGTGGTAGTTTTTTTTTTTTTAATCATGTACACAAAGTGTAATAAACAAGATACTGTTGCATAAGCCTGTTTATGTGGCAACACACATAAAATTGCAAAGGAGCTATATTGGGACTTGCAGTGAATATTTTAACCACCTCATTGTTAGTGACACAACATTGATTGAACAGATCTACTACTTTCTAGACACCTAACTGTTACTGGGTTGCTAAATCACATAAGTCTAATCAGATAACTACAACAGCCCTGCTTGGAAATCTTGCATTAGTAGCCTTCTTTGTACTTCTTCATATTCAGTCTGGCTAGCACATTCTTGTGTCCTGTTTGGTCTTGTTACTGCTGCCTTCTGAATTCAGTGCTTGCTCTCAGATGTGGTTCATTTTCACCTGGACTTCTTTTTTATAAAGCAATTTAACTGATCAAATCAGATTTTCTAGGCAGTTTAGTGTAAGTCATATGTTAAACTGTCATGCAGAGCCTGTTCTCAGCCATAAGTGCCTAATTTAGTTCTTTATCACTGAAATGTAATTACTGTACTCGCAGACACCTGTGAGATGATCACAAATTTCATGGATTGGAGAGGAAGACCTATTAATGAACTCTCCATTCATTTGCATCACTACATGTACGTAGATAACACTGTGTACTCAATATGAGCTCTAATTCTTATTTTGCCTTAATCTTCTCCTCCTGTGGCCTTAGCCCCAACCCACCAATCCCTTGATTTATTATCTTCTTATTATCTATGCCTCTTATCCTGTAGATAATTGTTGGAGGGTTGGCACCAATTCCAGCTCACATTAAGTGAGAGGCAGGGTACACCATGGGCAGGTCACAGGGCTGACACATGGACAAACAGTCACATTCACACCTACAGGCAATTTAAACTCACCAATCAATCTAACCTGCATGTCTTTGGACTGTGGTAGGAAACTGGAGAGAAAAAAAAAAATCACTCTCCTGGTTCCAATACTAAAGCTTCCTTACATCACCTCTTGTGTGTCTTATTCCTTTGTGCAGGATCATGTAGCTTTCCTTCACGTAGTTGTTCTGGTCTGTCATTGTAAGGTATAGGTTTTTTTCTGTACATACAAAAGTTTTTGTTCTTAGTAGTGTATGCCACATGACACATACAGGAGAGTAGATATTCTCTCTAAACATAATCTGGTTCTATTTCTGGGAGGTGGTTACTTATGGTCTTGTCTGAAATAAATCCCTTTTGAAACTCAACCTTGCCATTTTGTCACATAAATATTATATTTTCAGGTTATGAAAAGAAATAATTTATTGTCATTTATTCATTATTGTTATTTTGGAAACTCTAGTAATAGTAATGAATAAGTATTGTTGCTATTTTACAACTATAATTAAACATTTACAGACAAGTTGGGGCAGCTGTGGCTGTACTTAGGCTCAGCAGTGGTTTGAGCAAACTGCTAACGTCTGGATGCTAAGACAGTCACAATGACAATGCTAACATAATCCTAATAATTTCAGAATACAAAAACAACTAAATACAGCTAAGGCAGATGGGAATGCAAATAAGATCACAAAATTCAATATGAATACCTCAACCTGAATAAGAAACGTAAATCAACGTAAAATGATCACGACACATTGATCCTCGCAGGAGTATGAACCCCTGCCATTAACACTCTGCACCATCTTCTGGCCTAAATGTCAACTTTGCACAGAGGATATCTTATAATCTAATTGGCACCATGCTCACAAAAAGGATAAATGTCTTGAATTTTGGCACCAGCCTTTTCTTTTATGCCACTTATGGAAAAGACCTAATGGTTTTAGTCCTTCAAGTGCTGAGGCTCTCTAAGTAGGAAAATCTCATTAAGTTTTTGTGTTGTTGTTGTTGTGTTTGACTTTTTACATGATGAATTTTAATTAACTGCTAGTGGGGCTCCTCTCTTTTAGTCTTGTTATAGTTTGATTTAGTACCTGCACGACCTATTAAAGCACCCATTTAATCTAATAAGGTTTTTGCAATTTACCGACAGTATACTTTACATTCATAGTATTCATTGAAACACCTTGTGTTTATTCCATGTACTGGTATGTTTTTTTTCTTTGCATCTGCCCTCATCAAATGTCAAAGAGATCCTGCACACACCACCATGAACTTGTCAATACTGTGACAATATTACTGTTTATGCAATGGCCCTCATTGCCTGGGCACCTGGACTTATTTGAAACATCCTCTGCTGAATTCTCTTTGTTTGCCTTTGACCTTGATATTGATCAACAGCAATGTGATTGTAACTGACAAGGCAGTTAATGTATCTGTGTTTGTATGACTAATATGTGTCTTGTTGTCTCATTAGCAGCCAGTTACAGCTTGTCTGTTGAGTGCAGCCTTCTTCAGTGCCCTGGGATCATCTTTTCTTTATGGCTACAACCTCTCAGTAGTCAACTCTCCTGCTCTGGTGAGTCAAACTGTTAGAGTTGCCTGGTTGTGGAGACCCATCACTGACTTTTCATGTTGTGCTTATCTATCAGCATTCTAGAAATCAATAAACTTTGATTTACACAGTACTTCAGAAGCAGGTTTTTTTTTAAAGAAAATACTCTTGAATAACTGAAATTTAGTGCCGACCAATACTGATCCTAAGAAGCTGGACTGAATGACTACAGACCTGTTGTCCTGACATCTGTGGTCATAAAGTCCTTTGAGAGACTCGTGTTGACCCACCTGAAGGACATCACAGGCCCATTTCTGGGCAAATAGGTTGGTGGAGGATAGAGTGAACATGGCACTACATTACATCCAGCAACAACTTGACTCCCCAGTGGCCTATGCTCAGCTCCTGTTTGGGGACTTCAGTCCAAACTCACCCAGCTCACAGTGCCAGCTTCCTGCTGTCAGTGGATAGCAAGCTTTCTGACAGACTGGAGGCAGCAAGTGAAGCTGGGTAGAACCACTTCCAGCACCCAGTCAATCAACACAGAAGCCCCCCAGGGATGTCAGCTCTCCCCTGCTTTTCCTCCATCACACCAATGACTGCACCTCAGGGGACCCCTCTGTTAAACTCCTGAAGTTCGCAGATGACACAACAGTCATCGGTCTTATCCAAGATGGTGACGAGTCTGTGTACAGACGGGAGGTTGAACAGCTGGCTCTGTGGTGTGGGAGATTAACACCCTCAAAACAGTCACTATACTCAGCACTACTGTATCAGCAGTGGAGGCCTTTTGAGTTTCTGGCATCCACAATCTCCCAGGACCTGAAGTGGACACCTAACATCAGCTCCACCATCAAGAAGGCACAGCAGAGGATGTTCTTTCTGCATCAGCTCAGTAAGTTCAACCTGCCTCAGGCCTGCTGGTATAGTTCTACAGGGGAATCGTTGAGTCTGTTCTCTGCTCATCCATCACTGTTTGGTTTGGTTCAGCATCCAAACATAATAGAAACAGACTCCAATAGACAGTTCGGGCTGCAGAAAGAATCACTGGTGCCAACCTGTCCTTCATCAAGGACCTGTACACCTTATGGGTCCGAAGGAGGGCAGAGATTTCTGTAGGCCCCTCACATCTGGGTCACAAACTGTTTGATCTCCTCCCCTCTGGTCGGCACTAGAGAACACTTCTACTTCTAAACAACCAGGCACAAAGACAGTTTCTTTCCCTGTGCCATCACTTTGATGAACACAAACACTTAATCCATGTTGTCTGACAACAGAACACTGTGAACAACCCCCAGGTCAATACCTGTCCAAGTGCAATAAACATAACTGATGCAATAACTGTGACTAACAAATGTATCTACACTCACTCAGCTCTTCTACTCTCTGGACTTGACCTACTCCTAATTCTATTTATATTTGTAATTCTATTTGTGTTAGGTAAATTCTTTTTAACAAATAGACTCAGAGGATGAACTTCTGTAAGATTATATAGAATTTTTACTTGCAAGGAGTAACAGTCACACAGCACCTTGGTACAGCATGAGAGTCATTGGCTGCTTGCAGCCCAACACATCGGTTTTCATGGTACCACAAAAGGGAGGTGATTTCCCAGAGAAAGACATCTGGGCCCTTATCAAATAGTCAAGGTTAGCGCAAGCTGTTCTTACTGAGAGAGCAAAAATTGTATTTCCACAATACACAATAGGCCGTATTCAGAAGTGTTTCAGTAATACTAAAGTAAGGTGGATTAGGTTACTTGAGGGTAAACATTTTAATTTCTCTAACAATTTGTATTCTATTCTATTTCCCCCACCTATATGTACATATTGTGTGAACTGTTGTGACAAGCACACTGAGAGCCACTGTACCGGAGTCAAATTCCATGTGTGTCCAACATACTTGGCAATAAATCTGATTCTGATTCTGATACTGATATGTCTCTAGTTTTGAGTTTATTCCCCCAAATCCTCATGTTTATAAACAGTAGCTGTGTTAAACCCTACACTGCTCTGTTGTTCTTTATTTCTCAGTGATTTGACAGATAATTCATATATATTTTAGCTGCTGAGGTTTGATTTGTCATTTTTACTCTGATCATATCTTTAGACTGAGGATGGAGAAGTGAATGTGTATACTGGGAGGACATTGTTAGCACATAGTCTTCTGTCAGATAAAAGGAGACAGACATCAGCAGAAACTGAATTATGTTTATTTAGTATTGCTTGAATAATTTTCAATAGCTTTTATGTTTTGTGGTATCTTATTTTTAAACTATGTCTCAGACTGCCCCATACAGGAAGTTGGCTCCCCATTGCTTCAAAACTCCTAAATGGTTGGCAAGAAGTTAAGGGTAATTGTACCAGTATTCATCCTAAATAGTGACACTGGAAGGTTTTAGATTTTATTGTGGTACTTTAAGATATAAATGGTCAAATGTTAGGTTTGAATTGTGAGTACTCACACATAGAGCACCAACTTTACTGAGAGGGAATTATGTGGAAGTAGGATGAAATGTTGTGCTTCTGCTTCTAGGTTGAGCTGTTTCTTGTTGTTAATAAGCCTTTATAGTTTCCACTCACCAGGAACACAATCTGATCATTATGCTCCACCAGTGTAGGGTTTTACTACAAGGAGTGGCTGTGGTTCATGAGGTAGAGCAGGTCAACCATGACCCAAAGGGTTGGTGGCTTGACCCTTCGCTTCGCTGGTCCACAGGTTGAAGTGTAATAAGACAATAGTGTAAAAAGTGCTTTGAGTACACTTGAGTGTAGAACAGCACAAGTATAAGACCATTTATGCGTCCTGCTGTTTTTACAACATGCATACAAAATGAATCTATAGCTACTTTCTTTTTTTTGTTTTCCAGCTACTGTGAATGTAAATATTAAGAAAACTACAGCATATTCTCAACCACTGCTCAGTTGTTGTGAATGAGTGATGTAACATTGAGGAACACTAAACAGAAATGATCCATACTCTATTACTCAAAAGCTTTAATCAGCCACTTGCACATAAACTCTATAAAACAAGACACAGCAGGTCTACCTCCTACAGTAAACCTATCTTAAAATCTTGTGTCTCTACTATAGGAAAAGGCATGTTAACGTGTTAAAAATGCAATCCCATTAAATTGTAAAAAAATATGTAGCTTTTATGATCTCAAACATTCAATAAAAGATCAGATGACAAAAACCTTTTCATTTTTTTAGAGCATCTTGCTTCCCAGAGAGTAAGCAGACTAAATTATTATTCAGCAGTGGTGTAACAAAGAACACTTGTGTTGTACTTAAATACAATTTTCAGCTATTTGAACTTTACTCAAGTATTCCTTTCTGCAACTTTATACTTTGATTTCATTACATTTCAATTGATAACTTTTGATTACAGTACTATATAAACATAAAACTTTATTGATCAACAGTGGGAAGACCACAAGTTATCCAGCAGTGTGAGGTATTCAAATTGTAAATGTTAAAATTCAATTCAATTACACATTTACCGGCTGCTACTTTGAAGCAAACACTATAATGCATGAATAAATATGATCCAATGATATAGAATAAATTAATGTAATTAATTATTAGTTAATTAATTTTTTGGGGATAACTTTATATTTGGCTGCTAATTGTTTTGAAAGGAGACGTTTACTTCCACACCTCGTTTTTTATTTCTGTGTTGTGATTTGATTATAATAAGACATGGAAAATTTGCCACATTAAAAAAACTGCCAGGAAAGACTATAGAGTGTTTCAAATGTAAAGCAAGATTTGTCAAATTATTTGTGGATGCATTTGAACTATCACAATCTATGATAAGGACACTGTGGTCAAAATTTGAGTACCTTGGGTGACTATGCTTGTCAATTTTTGCCTCAGACCTGCCATTTTTCACCCTGCCAAAAGATGACTTTTAGGTATCCTCAACATCTGATCTTATCCTCCCCCCAGGTTTTGTCATTACGTAAAGCCGTCCTTTTCCACCAACCCCAAAATCATATTTCTATGTTGAATACATGCTATTAATGGAGTCGATAATTGTTCCTAGTTACCAACTCCTGTGCCTGCCTGCATTACCTATAACTCTGTCTCGGTCTCTCTCTCTTTCTCTCTCTCGTGTGTGTGTGTGTGCATACATAATTAATTATGTAACATTGACAGTACATACATTTTTCATGTGTAATGTCAGTTTTGAGTTTCATTGTTGTTTATACACGTGAATGTAAATGTAAACAGAAAATGGAACATGTCATAATTTATCATCTTGAATATGATAAATGTGAAAGCAGTGTTCCCCACATCTTTCTTGTTTTGCAGTACATTAAAGCTTTCTACAATAAGACATGGCTTGACAGATATGGGGAGCCTGTTGGAACAGAGACAGTCACACTCCTCTGGTCCATCACAGTGTCCATATTTGCTATTGGAGGCCTTCTTGGGGCACTGTCTGTGTCTTTAATCGTCAAAATACTTGGAAGGTGAGTTGACTTATATCTCTGTATAGTAGCAAGAAACATATATCATCCCATTCTAATGAACTAGTTTTCTGCATTAAATTACCATAAAATGTGATCTGACCTTCATCTAAGTCACAGCAATTGACAAACACAAAACACACTACATATTCATCAGCAATCTGCGCAGCAAAGAGGGATGTCTGCTTCCACACCGCTGTCCAGTACGAAGGCTCTCTCGTGCCCTTCCATGAGCTCAGGTGGAGCTTGCAATCCTCAATTAGGTTTCTCTCGTAAAGTTGTATGCTAAAGTTTAGTAAGTGGGGGTCATGCTGGGGGGGTACGCTGTTTCTGGATGTGCCCCAGGCAAAAATCGGTAGCAGGGGCTCCCAACAGCCATCTGCGGAAGGAGGTTGTTTCTCTTTCCCTGTCCTAGTGACCGCAGTGCGGGACCCATTTGGAGCCGCACCATCAGCCATTGAGTACATAAAACCTGTGACACACGCACCGCCACCTGCTTAGTGTTCTCATGGCAGTGGGTTATGTCAAAAGCATGGGCCAGCATGCAGGGTGCCTTGATTACAAATCATAAGATTGTCACTAAAAAAACAACTTTTTTTCTGAAAAAGCTTACATTAAAAAAACTGAGAAGATTGTATTTTTTCTCCAGTATTAATACTTTTTGTAATGCCAATGTTTATTTGTTCCACTGTACATTCTTCAATGCGAATGTTATATTTTTTTAGTTCTGGATTTGTTTATCGTGGAAAGTGTCATATTTCAGTGCCACGGTTTAAAGTCACTGCTCTGGCTCCATAGAAAGCTAGTTTACCAGAAACCGTCAGAGACAAATGGTATTTATTAACCCCTTATGCCCTAAGCAATTCTTTGGAATTTCTGCCTGAAAAAACACAACCCAAATGTAATCAGTAACAGATCCACAACTGTAATGCTAAAATGAACATTGAATGAACAATATTTGAAGGAATTTGCAAATACAGCACATACATCAAGTGAGATTTGAAAAACAAATGTTTCATTTTTACTTCCACCTAATCAACATTTTAAATTAAAGAGTGAATTTGTCCTTATAATATTGAATCAGTCAGCCTTTATAGGCAGAGTAAGGAGATGCAATAAAAGCCTTCAATTTGTTTTGCAATATAGATTATAAAACCAATTGGTTTCAACCTCAGCGTGGAAACAGTAACAGATTGTTTATACTTTGTGTTCTGTATAGACAAAACACCAGAAGTAGTTATACTGTTTCACATTCACAGTGAATCAACTGTTCTAATTACATCAAAGCATGCATTAATTAAAGAGATCTCATGATATTACAAGTTTTGCATCTCAAAATAATGTGGTCCTATCAGTAAAGATAGTTATTTGTAGAAAATACGGTTTACATGGCAAGATTAACTTTCTTAGCAGCAAATGACATATGATATGTACAGCGTACCCATTGTATTTTATCATGGGCTGAAACTATTTTGCAGCTATATTTTGCACTATAGAATACTGCAGTATTCTGTGGTGCACTTCCCTTTTCTTTCTTTTTTTTTTCTTTTTCTTTTCTCCTTTTTTTTCATTACCCTCCATACAAAATTCACTGTCTTTCTCCTCTGTCTGACAACCTCTCTAAATCAGTCCACAGTGTCAGCTCAGTGCAGGAAATGTAGTTTTTCCTCATGGGATCCCAATTCAGGTTTGATAGCAGCATTAGATTCTACAACAGTACGATACATTTTCTCTATTCACAAACAGCTGTTCGCTGCTCCTACCAGCTGTACAGGAGATGTACGTTAACAGAACAATATAGTGTGATTTCAATATGGTTTGCTCTGTGAAAATACCGCCTTTGTAAATACTGTTGAACATTAGTTGAGCGACACAGGATGAACTGATTTGTATGTATGAGTAAGCAATCAGGAGTTACAGAGACAAATGAAAATGTCCAAACCTAAGTTATTGATTTGGCTCAAGAATTTTTCTAAAGTTGTCCTACAAAGTCAAATTTGATATTTCTGAAAATGACCCAGGACAACATACTAATATCCATATATTGCTAACATTGCTTCCATAGCTCCAAATGTTTGGGTGTTGGAGGAAAAGTCATTTGCTTCAAAGTGGGAGTGGTTTCACAACTTATTCAGCACTGTGAGATCCAATTTTACAGCTGGTGTGATTAGTTTCTCAGGTTTTGGACTATCTGTGTTGTTTCACCACAGTTGTTTTCTGCTGTTACCCCCAGAGACAGACTCTGGCACTGATAAACCTCAGTGCTGTGAAATAAAATACATTCAGTAGAATCTATTATTCCCAAGTGATGAGGATGTCACTTTTGGAACAGGGAAAGACTTATGAAGCTTTTATTCAAAGTCATTTGAGAAAATTGAAATGCCCTTAAGATTCACCTTGGATTTCTCAGGTGGCGAACCTCATTGTGTTGATTATGCTGAAACGAATTATTCATTCTCCCTCCTTATTCTCTGTCAGGAGTCTAAAGGGCCAACTGCTGAAGTTTTGTACAGTGTCTTGGAAAGGTTGATATTCAGATGTCATGGAGAAGAGTTGAATATATATTAGGAGATGAGGACATATGGAACAATCACACAGGTTTATTAAGTGTTTTTAAGATTGATGTTTTTGGTAGTCACAAAACTACCAAAAATTATTTGCTATATCTAAATTTTTTTATGGTTAAGCAATTGTATGAAGACATTACCATAGACATTTTCTGACTGGGAAGAAGGCGATTAAACACAGACAGTTTGTCCTTATCAAATTCTGAGGCTAAGTCTCCACAGGAACTTTGGCAGAGTGAGTGGCTCACTGGGATCAGGCTGTGCAACTTATTATCAGCAACAACTCAAACAGACACCTTTTGATACAGGAATACAAAAATATTTCAGATACACACAACTGTACAGTATGCTATACTAATTTAACAGATTCTAATTGGACTTATGTCCTTAAGTTACCCAGCACATAAACCCCAAATAAAAAAAAAACAGAATTTGTGCTTTTTGGACAATCGGGCTGGTAGTTCAAGAGGTGGTGTCATAAATGCTACCACGTCACATTTTGAAGAAAAACCAAGTGTAAGTGTAAATTTGAAAACAAGACAATTGATATACATTTGACCTCATTTATTGCTGTTCATGTGCTCAGATGAAATTGGTTGTCATGACATTTGTCCCAGCTTTCCCAGTTGTACTTGCATGGGGAAAATGTTGGCTGTTCGAGGTGCACCATGATTTATTGGTTTAGCACTTGTGACCCGAGGGTCAAAATATGTGAAAAACACTTTGAATTGATCAGTCATTAATTGGTTTTCCTCAGACATAAAAGCCTTGTAAAGCTTGAGTGGTCATGAGCGTTCCCTTCAGAGAATATCCATTGATTTTGCTGTGTGGTAGGTGTGTTCTGTTCTTCAAAATATCCACTCAGTCATTTTCTTTTCTTTCCTTTTTTTTATCCTTTTTTAATAAAGGCCCTTTAGCCACCAACCTCTGCTATTTTTGTTCCAAAAAATAATTACGTTACATAATTTTATTGTATTTTTTAAAAATCACAAAACAACATTGGACTCAATTTGACAAATTAAAGTGAATAAATTAACTTTAAAATCAATAAAGATTTGAATAAAACTTGTATTTAACCCCTGCCTGTATACAATAGTTAATACTCTTTGCTCTTTTTTTTTTCTTCTTCAGAAAGGGAACCTTGTTGCTGAATAACATCTTTGCTCTAATAGCTTCTCTGCTGTTAACCTTGGGAGAGAAGGCAAAATCTTTTGAGATGCTCATCATTGGTCGGCTGATAATAGGAGTGGACTCTGGTAAGAGTTTATGTACTCATCATTTATCAAACCATGTACACAGGTCATTTTGGAGCAAGGTACTACATGTAATAACATCAATAGAATCACTAACTGTGTAAATCCAGTACGATCTGACACAAATAAACATACATAGCTGAACTGCTGAACACCAGCTCAGAAAAACTCTCGACTTTTAAAAAAATGCTCACCTTAACACAGTAAATTTACTGCTTGTTAAGCCAATGTCATTTCTTTCCAAAAAGATTACAAAAATGCAAATCATTGAGATTAATAGACTTTTGGTGGAAGCGCCTCAAGGATAACGTAGTTTTCAAACATGAATGCACTGATGATAATTAGGCAGCAAGACTGATTACAGGTCTAACTTTCTCCTTTGAGGGCACATCTGCAATAAGAGTCAGATCTGTTACAACCCCAACTAGGAGACAGAGGCAGTAACATAAAACCTTGTTGAACCTTGTGGTTCTGCTGGCACAACCATATATGTACAGTATTTACATACATTTACTCAGCAGCTTCAACTTGGTAAATACAACAAGGATGGGGAAAACAAACATATCCATAGGAATGAAAGCTAAAAGCAAAAACTGAAATTCTAATGAGAACAAAAAGAGGATGCAACTTGGGACAAAACACAAAACAAATATACATTTATATACAGTTCACATCTATTCTAATGATAATGATATTCTAATGAATCTAATAATAAACTTACAAACACACTACTAAACAAAGAGACTAGTGATAAGTGATAATAAAGCTGCCCCTTAATACACAACAAAGTCTTGTTAACAAGGCACTGTTCAGACAATGACACATATGTCCTGGTTGATCCAGGAAAGTGGCAAATGTGTCATTTTAATTCTTTTTTTTTTTTGACAGGTATAGCTCTCAGTGCCCTGCCCATGTACCTGGGAGAAATTTCACCAAAACATATTAGAGGCTCTATTGGCCAGTTCAACTCCATCCTGATCTGCTTGGGCGTGTTCACAGGACAAGTGCTGGGGCTGCCTGAGCTGCTGGGTCAGGTCAGTGTTGCAGGAGGCTATAGATTTAGAGTTTATTGTTTTATATTTGCATACAGTCCTGAAAGGAAGTTTTGAAGGCTGGTAGAACATATGTTGCAATCTTTTTCTTTTACTGGATGCAGAAAAATTAAAATCTTCCATTTGTAATTACCCTTAAGAGACTTACAGCACCGCAAAGAAAAGAAAAAAAAAAAAAAGCCACAAACAGATGACTAAAAAGAAATTCACAACAATCACAAAGAGGTACAAAATGGCCACAGAAGTGTTAATTGACTAAAAAAAGACCCAGGTTGACAATAAAGAAATGCATACAGTATATATAGACTGTAAAGAGATCCAACATGTGTGTCCAATGGCCCGTTGACTCATAATCCTTAATCATTGCATGAATGTGTGAAGCTATTGAAGCATCAAATTTTGAGGCCGATGGAGAATTTTTTGCATTTCTTCCTTTGTGGACTGGGAAAACCACATGCAAGTCAAAACCAATGAATAAACCCCCTACACAAAAGCACAACATGCAAATGAAAACAGAATTCTGTGGTATCTGTGTGAAGTCTCTATTCACCTATTTGGAGGAATACACACATATGGGATCAAAATGTGCACTTTCTAGACAGATGGTTTAAAAAAAAAAGGCAAGTCTTTTTAAAGACATCTACACTGAACAGGAGAGTGTCTGCACAGCCACAACCTTCATTTGCATCCTGACTGTTTGATTTCACATTTTAATTTTTGTGACGGCCACGTCTGAAATGTGACCTTGTTGACATGAAGGTGTGAATTGGTCAAGGTTTAAATATCAAGGACTTTCTATCAGTCATTAGAGCATGATGAAGCCTCATGGATGGCAGACTTCAACCCTGCCGCTGCAGTCGAGTGGATAGTTTCATGTCGATTTGACATTTAGACTCCGCTTACACATAATGATTGTCCATCGCTGTTTTTTTCCCAGCAAATGAAAAGTTCTGGCTGACTTGCAACACTTAACAAACCTTCCACAGCCACTTGAGTAATAAACTCAGGTTTTTACAATGCACTATATTTGATTAGTTCTATTTGTCTCCTGTCTCATCAAATATCAGCAAGAATCCAATCACACCTTGGTTACAGTAGAGAAAATGTTACCCACTTCTTCTCTACTCACCTTAATGCTTACTGTACACACGTTTGGCCACGTTGACTCTACTGCTGAGGTGGTTTCATGATGGGGATCTTTGTTACCTAAACAGGTGATTAGTGCTAGATTTTTTTTTTTTTGTCTTTTAGGACTGAAAATAGACATTTTCCTAAGGCACAAATGCTTTTAAAGCCTCTTGCACAGAAAGCCAGTGATATTAAGTTTTCCATCCTGGCACCGTCTCTAGACGTTGGCTCACCAGTACCTGACTCTTGGTACTGTATTAAAAAAGAAATGACTGAATAGATTTACTCTAAATTGTTCCCCAAAATTGGATGAGAGCTGTTATCTTTTGACAGTTGTCTGTTTAGAAACTGTGGGGATCATGATCATTAGCAGAGATGTGACTTGTTATCCAAGGGTGACCTTGATTTTCTGTTGCTGTTCTTCTGATATTATTTAGCTGAGCCATGCCTGGGTGGGGCTTCATTGCTTCTCTTTGAGTCAGCATATTTTCATTTGTCTGAAATGTCATTTTTAATGTTTACAGCAGTGAGTGCTGACATCTTCAATGCAAGGGAGTTGGAAGCTAATTAGCCCTGTCAATAATTTACAATAAATATACATAAAAATAGTTTCTAGTTATTTTCTAAAAATTTAATTCAATAGAGTCACTAATGACTGTTCACTGAAATACAAGTTAGCATTTTGTTCTGAAATGCAAGGGAAAATCTACTCTACAATTGTGTTTTTAAAAAACACAACACTTTTGCATTAAGGCTCTTCCTCTTGACTGCTACATTAACCTCAACAACAACTGTTTCTGAATACCAACTGAGAAGACAGCATTGTGCTGTATGGCATCTGGATTTGTCTGTGTAATTGTTTACATAGGATGACAAACTTTACACCTTCAAACAGCTGCACTGTGCCCACATCTGGTTTTGTTGGGACATCATCCTTTCTTCTGCAATGTATGTGCATAACACAGCTCCTTGCAGTTTCATTAGCACTTTGCATTCCTTCCAGCAATCATTATTTTGAAGCAGCAAACACATTTCTAAGCCAATGAATTTTGGATGAAACTCGTTTTTACATAATTTCTATAGGCCCATGCATATCCTGCATGAAGGCTTGATTTGGTTATTCTGTTTTTTGTTAGCTCCTTCACATTTATTCCATGTCTTTTCTTTGGTCTTACTGAAATTGAAAACAAAAATGAGGCATTTCTATGTCATGCTTCTCGCTTCAGATTAAAAATTACTGCAACCTTTTAAACCATTGTTGTCCGACTCTTGAATTAATAGAAAGAAAAAGAAATGTATTCTCAAGCAATGTGTTTTTACTTATGTTAATGGAAAATAACAGTACTGTTTGCATGTTTACATATGTCTAGAAATGTGAATACCCTTGTTTTTGGCATTTAGAGGATTTGGCATGTTTCCCCTTTTATTTTTACACTGACATTTACACATGGGCATAGGACCCAAAACATCTAGCAAAGCAGATACTCATTTTTTATTTATAAGGATTGGTTTTTCCTATCCATCATTTTGACCTGCAGACCACCTTTATAAATATCACATGGAGTTGGAGTTTGTGTCTTTACACAGCCATTGTTATCTATTCACATTACCTCCATTGACATACTTTAAGCTCACATGTTTCCTTGTCATTTGACAAGAGCATCACAGACGTGTGACATATTTGATGGTCATGCCACCATGGTCTCTGCTGGCCTTTCGTTATGACTACCAAACAGGGAGTCGTCTCAGTGGAGGCTTCTGTTAATATGAGCTAGTCCAAAATGTCGCTTGTGGGCTGCCACATGGTGATAAGCATTGACAAATGATAATTACTCTAACCTTCATGCTTAGCCATTGACCTTCTCTCAGCAGGGAAATATGTTTATTCTGTTGTTAGAGCAGAAACAGGCTTTAAGCTAGTCTGTCACTGGAATGTCGAGACCCCAGCTCTTCAGCATGCCTCAAACACAGCTTATACCAGCAAGGCCAGATTGTCAGCTGTCAAGTGTATGCTCTCAGCTCTTTGCAGTTTAATAGCAAACAACACAACCAGAGTATTTAATTTTGTACCAGGAATTGTAAAAGTTGTTGAGGATGTATCTCTAGAGAAACATTCAAAACATTCTCCATTGGCCATGTTGCTTGCATGTTGCTGCAGTTTTCTTTGTTTTTTTAAATGGGATGTCCTTTTGTCCTTTTGTCCTTATGTTCTTTACATAGGCAGAAATGCAGGAGGAGTATAAAAAAAAGAGTATAGCCTTAATATTTTAAGAATGGGCAAGCCCACCTGCAAGGGCCAGCTGTCAGTTTACTCTTCTCACAGAGCCTCAGGAAAATAGGCTTACACCCAGCCCCAGGCAGAGGGATGATAGGCTTTTCTTCTGATGCTGGCAAATCTCCACTGCTATAGAATTCCAAAAGCTGAGATTTCAGGTGATGTGATGTTTTTATCATCAATGTTTTTGTTTTGTGGGAATTCATTGTGCATGATGTGTTTATCCTATTTACAGACAGACAATAAACCCATTTATATCTGTCAGGTACTGGGCAGTATAATGAGCAGACATGGGCTAGAGACAAAGGTTGAAAACATCACCTCACTTGGCTGGCAAAATCACGTCTAATTATCTATGTAATATTATCTGCTGTATGTATGTATGTGGATAGCAGTGGCTAGCACTGTTGCCTCACACCAAGAGTTAGTTTGAAACCAGCTGACGCCTACAGCCTTTATTTGTGGCCATTTGTCCGTAAATCTGAGCATCAGTGTTGTCTTTATGCCTCTTAAGTGTCAGCCCTGTGATAGACTGGCGATATGTCCAGGGCGTACCGTGCCTTTCACCCACTGTCAGTTGGGATCGGTTCCAGCGCGCCCGGTGACCCTATACAGTATATGTGGTATAGCTAATGAACTGATGGATGGATAACTGGACAGGTGTGTTCCACCTGATATTGTCATTAACTCTATTTGTGAACATACCTGTTCACACCAACACTGTCTAATGCTTTGTGATAGTCTTGCAGAAGCAGTATAGGCTTGTTCTCTCTGTTTCATTCCTCTCCACTCCAGACAACAAAGATGTGTATTATTCTTTACATTTTCTCTATTATAGGCTGATAATGTACACGCAGCCCCACTGTTATCACAGGCACTAATTGAAAGCAATAATTACAAGGCTGTTGCAATACAGTATTAAACCTTTTGTCTCTTTAGTTTATTCTAAACGAGTAGTTTATCACTTCAGGTCATAGCTGGGATTTCTGAGCTGTAATTGGTTTTATTACCAGGGATGGTGGGATCAGGGTCATTTAATGGGGCATCGTAAACATGCATGTGTGCTCTCCACAACGCCTCATATTTTTTATGAGCTTGTACTAAACTCACAAATTATTATTCTTTATTTGCCTTATATTTGCCAATCCACTGTGATGTTCTATGTATAGCTGCAGTAGACATGGTCCAACCTGATTAAGTGTTGTATGTAAATGTTGGATTGTGACACCCTGCCTCCTGCCAATGTTCTTCCAATACTTCTAGATCCCCATGCTGTAAACCTCTCCTCAGTCAAGGTTTTTTCTTTGAGGATGTGACTGACATGCCAGGGAGAATAAAAATAACCTGAGTAACCTGTATTATATAATTCCAGAAAATTATATGGAACTAAACATTTTATTATAATATCTACTGTATATAATACAACCCACAGAAATCCATGATTTTAATTATTTGTCTCTCAGAGCAGTGTCTAAAACGCTGGGTTAAGACACGTCTGCAGCCATGAGCACACTGGTTTGGACAGCATGCTTACGTTAAGAGAGCATGGGATTTAGTGCAAAGAGGATCATAGAGAAAAGTTGGACTGTGAGCTTGTGTCATCTGCCAGAGGCAAAAAGGCACAATTTGGTTTATATTTATTTTTCAAGAAATACATGTATGTAATATCATAACTGAGAAAACTAAATAAGCTAAAAACTTCAACAACATTGCTCAAAATAGCTACAAAACAATTTCATTCATGTAATCCCATTGTTCGTCTTCTCCTTTGTCATTTATAACTATTGTTGAATTATATGACTTTCTTGAAACTACAAGTTTCCTTTCAAAAAATGTTTGACAGATTCATTGGTGCATCATAGAAACTCAGATGTTTTTAGGACAATATTTACATTTTTAGGAATGAGTAGTTGACAGAGGTCAACCTCTGTGACCTCTGATGACCTGTGTGATCTCCATAAACACAGTGATTGCACCAAGTACTGGCAATATGTGCCTTTGAATGTGTATTATCCAAAATCATGAAATACATTATTTATACTTACTGTAAAGTTTTTATTAGAAAACATGTCTTTGTAGTACGGCAGCATGGTGGATGAGTGGTTAGCACTGTAGCCTCACTGGTTCAAAACCCAGCAGGGGCCTTTCTGTGTAGAGTTTGCTGATCTCTGTCACCCTAATTAGGAATAAGCAGGTATAGATCATGAATAAATGATCTTTGTAGTCTTTGTCTTAACACATTAAGATGTGTACCATAGATTAAATGACTGTGTAATGTGAAAGTGGTTCTTTTTTGTGACAAACTCACATATTAATACTTTGGTCTTTTCTGCTTTTTGAAGCATTTTAACACCTTTCAGCTAATTGTTTTGATTTCACAGCCCACAGTTTTTATGTTTTGGTTCATTTTCCCCATACAGTAGAAAATGATCCCTTCCAGCAGTAGCAGTTAACTGTTTTCAGTAAAATAACTGTGATAAACACTTTGTACATGACCTCTCTAACGTCAACCATCAGATAGACGAAGTTAGTGACTACCTTATGAAAACTGTGGGTTTATATATGTATTCATATGTATATAACACAATGTACTATCCTAATGTGATGTCAGGTCAGTGATCTCATCATCTTATTCTTCATCAATCTCACATTTACAGTGAAAATAAATCAGGGCAGATGGTGACTACAATGTTTGCAATCAGTGCATTTAAGGAATATCGGTAATTGTAAAATATTTTGTACAACTGCATTTCTCAGGAAGCTGACATTTCTGAGAAAAGCTGTGTTGAACTATTTTCCAGGAATGATGAACGTTTACAATCCAAGGTTATCTTGAATGACCTGTGTGATGTTAGCTGCTGTTAGGTACAGTATGTTTTGAAAAACACTCCACTTAAAATACCATAATAATACCAGCTTCCATAAATCTACCAAGCTCTGACACATACAGTAATTTAGGTTCTCAAGTATTTTGTGTAGAAACGACTGGTGTAATGAAAAGAAAACAAGTAACAGCATCCATGTTGGCTTTTATTTTGAAATCTAAACCATTCCTAAGTATAAATATGTTTTGATCTCATAGATTTTACTATACTCACCTCATAATCAGATGACCATTTTGTGCCTCAGCTACAACAGCAGACTAGGCAAACTGCCAACTCAGTTTCTAAAACCTTTAAAGCGAGAATGCTGTTGACCAAAGTCACTTCCAACACACGAAGGATGTGTCATCTTTTTCATACCCCGTTGATAACCAAACTCTGAATGAATATTCAGTAGCAACCATAGTAAACAACAATTATGATATTTATTGGTGACATGCAGGGGTTAAACTGAAACACCAGAATGTTACTACTGTACCTGTCTTCTCAGTTGGATTGTTATTTAAGGAGTTTGCCATTTCCTTTTAATTGCACAATATCCAAGAGTCAACATTTGCATACTGTACTGTTTATATGTGGAAGCACTAACTCATATGTTTGCATTTGATAGTTACACTATTTCATTTGTTGTCACAATACAGTGGGTACGGAAAGTATTCAGACCCCTTTAAATTTTTCACTCTTTGTGTGATTGCAGCCATTTGCCAAAATCAAAAAAGTTCATTTTATTTCTCATTAATGTACACTCAGCACCCCATCTTGACAGAAAAAAACAGAAATGTAGAAATTTTTGCAAATTTATTAAAAAAGAAAAACTGAAATATCACATGGTCATAAGTATTCAGACCCTTTGCAGAGTGACACTCATATTTAACTCACATGCTGTCCATTTCTTCTGATCCTCCTTGAGATGGTTCTGCTCCTTCATTGGAGTCCAGCTGTGTTTAATTAAACTGATTGGACTTGATTAGGAAAGGCACACACCTGTCTATATAAGACCTTACAGCTCACAGTGCATGTCAGAGCAAATGAGAATCATGAGGTCGAAGGAACTGCCCAAGGAGCTCAGAGACAGACTTGTGGCAAGGCACAGATCTGACCAAGGTTACACAAGAATTTCTGCAGCACTCAAGGTTCCTAAGAGCACAGTGGCCTCCATAATCCTCAAATGGAAAAAGTGTGGGACGACCAGAACTCTTCCTAGACCTGGCCGTCCAGCCAAACTGAGCAATCGTGGGAGAAGAGCCTTGGTGAGAGAGGTAAAGAAGAACCCAAAGATCACTGTGTCTGAGCTCCAGAGATGCAGTAGGGATATGGGAGAAAGTTCCACAAAGTCAACTATCACTGCAGCCCTCCACCAGTTGGGGCTTTATGGCAGAGTGGCCCGACAGAAGCCTCTCCTCAGTGCAAGACACATGAAAGCCTGCATGGAGTTTGCCAAAAAACACATGAAGGACTCCCAGACTATGAGAAATAAGATTCTCTGGTCTGATGAGACCAAGATTGAACTTTTTGGCGTTAATTCTAAGTGGTATGTGTGGAGAAAACCAGGCACTGCTCATCACCTGCCCAATACAATCCCTACAGTGAAACATGGTGGTGGGAGCATCATGTTGTGGGGGTGTTTTTCAGCTGCAGGGACAGGACGACTGGTTGCAATTGAAGGAAAGATGAATGCGGCCAAGTACAGAGATATCCTGGAAGAAAACCTCTTCCAGAGTGCTCAGGACCTCAGACTGGACCGAAGGTTCACCTTTCAACAGGACAATGACCCTAAGCACACAGCTAAAATAACAAAGGAGTGGCTTCGGAACAACTCTGTGACCGTTCTTGACTGGCCCAGCCAGAGCCCTGACCTAAACCCAATTGAGCATCTCTGCAGAGACCTGAAAATGGCTGTCCACCAACGTTCACCATCCACCCTGACAGAACTGGAGAGGATCTGCAAGGAAGAATGGCAGAGGATCCCCAAATCCAGGTGTGAAAAACTTGTTGCATCATTCCCAAGAAGACTCATGGCTGTACTAGCTCAAAAGGGTGCTTCTACTCAATACTGAGCACAGGGTCTGAATACTTATGACCATGTGATATTTCAGTTTTTCTTTTTTAATAAATTTGCAAAAATTTCTACATTTCTGTTTTTTTCTGTCAAGATGGGGTGCTGAGTGTACATTAATGAGAAATAAAATGAACTTTTTTGATTTTGGCAAATGGCTGCAATGACACAAAGAGTGAAAAATTTAAAGGGGTCTGAATACTTTCCATACCCACTGTATGCCATATGTTATTTCACTTCATACAACATCCTATGTTTTTGAATTGTTTAATATAGGTGGACTATGCTATTAAGTTAATAGTTATTATTCCTGCTTGAATACAAGTGCATATACAGCAGGTGATAGTGATAGTGCTGTAAAGCAGTTTTAATGTATAAGGGTAAAGAAGTTCAACAACAATGTGGTATAGCTAGATGTACCTATTGTGAAATAACCCCTCATTCACAAGATAATTGAATTACATTCAGTGGAACATTTGCCAGAAGATATTTTGCTGACTGAGCAGCCTTTGAACTTGCAGCATGGCCACTAGCCTGTTATTGCTTGTTTAAAGATGGCTTTATAAAACTGATAACCTGCTACTGTTAACATCTGCTATACTTAAAACAGCAGGCAAGGTTTAACTTATGTAGACATTGCAGTCTTTCTAACTTAGAAATATGCACAGAGAAATGTATCACTTAAAAACTATAAATCTTAAATTAAACTTTCATATTCTAAGCAGTGTAACACATTGCAATGTTGCAATGAAATGGCAATTATTACTTCTTGCAGAAATTCTTAATTCATCTTAAGAATGATGTGCCTCCACTTATTGTGTGGCGCATTATGCAACTGAAAGTTCCCTCCAGCTTTGTTGTATTCATGGCGTCGCTCGTCTGTATCTGAAGCTTTGATGTAGTTCTTCTGTTGATGCTTTCAATGCAGGTGTCCAGATGGAACTACCTGTTTTCCTTCCTGGCATTCCCGGCAATACTACAGCTATGTGTTCTCCCTTTCCTCCCAGAGAGTCCTCGCTACCTGCTGATGGAGAGGAGGGATGAGGCTGGAGCAGAAAGGGGTATTGTAGAGATTATTGTAGACATTAGCAGAAATAAATGTTCAAGTCCTCTCTGTGAAACATATAGTATCTTCCAAGTACAAATAGACTGTATACCTAACACTGAAAAATATAACGTGTGCTTGTTAACATCTTTGTGGTTTTCACAAAAACTGCACCCAAAAATTATTGGATCTTGAAATTAGTTTTAAGGCAAGAGTGTCACTTTACCATTGTACAAATTAGGATGATATTTCTGCAGAGGAATGACAGAAGTGACAGTGACTTAGGTTAAAATCAGACCAATTACCACCACTATATATCTTAGAAAGAACCTCTGTAATTTAAAATATTAATAAAAATACAAGGCTGAAACTCAAAAATGTGCTATAGTACAAAGTCCCAATAACTGAGATTGCAAATATAGTGTAATGGAAAGGGCAAGTGTTAGACATGTATGTTAGGGACAGAGCATTCCTCTAAAGTCCACTCCAAAGCCCAATTCTGTGTGTGAAAACAGACAGGTGAGGGACACAGACTGCTGTTTAATAGTTCCAGGTGAACTCAGGGAAGCTGTTGCTTTAAGTTTGCTATTAGGCCTGGCAACCAGTGGCTTTGGAGCAGATGGCAGGTCAAGAATTGGGACATTCTCCCCTTTGTATGTAAAACACACTGTCCTGTTTTTCAGTGCCAAAAAAAACAAACAATCTGTATTTCAATGCCAGTGTTTTTTCAGTGCAGTTCAGTTGTATTTTCACTGCCAAAAGTCACTGCCCTGGCTCTATAACATGTGTAACACAATTTGAAACATGTTACTTAAACCCTTGTACATACTTTGTATCAGTAATGACCCAAATGAGTCAGCGGATAAACAAAGACATAAATGAGGAGAAAATTATACAGGAAGCCAAAAAATCTTAAAGCAACGAATCATAAAGCTAAAAGATAAATGAATAAAAGGACTGAATTCAGTCTACAGAGAAGCATGCACATACTGTGATATGCTACAGGAATGCAGCTCTTTTAAGTTCAGATTTTGTAAAATTATTAAATGTAATAATGTAATTTAAAAGCCAGTGAAGAGTTAAAATTATTTTGTTGAATCATATTTTTTCTGATGTCTTTTTAGTTGCAGAGAAGAGTAAAGATAAATAGATGTATGTAGATGTATAGAGTGAAGACGCAATGCAGTGTAACAATAAAACTTTAAAGGTTTCACCGTTTCTTACCAAAAATAACACATTAGGTTTTCTTAATTGGTTAGGACCTATCTAGAGCTCATTTGTTTGTTTCAACCCAAACCATTAACATTAATTGCTCGAATCATTAATGCTGCAGTACTGCTTCATCAAAAGTCCTCTGACACAGAGGACCTTGCTGCATTCTTGCACAACTTTGTGTTTCAAAGAAACAAACTGTTTTATAAAGAATACCAGAAACCAAACCTTCAGGGAGGTACTCATCTATTATGCATGGTCATAGACATGAAAGTGGTGATCAAAGCTGTATCTGACGTCACGTTTTCCTACATCCTCCATTAAAACATGCACTTTTGCCTCTACCTTCTTCTTCAGCGTCTTCTTGTGTCAGAGCATTTAAATATTTGACAGGATCACACTATAGTTTCCTTTATGAAGTCTGAAATTTAAAAATGTTGGATTGTTCACCCTCATATAGTGAATGTGAGTTGGGTTTCGACCGTTGTGACAGAGGTTTGTTTACCCTACTCATGATGTGTTGGTGCAATAGTAAGAGACTTTAATTAATATGCATCATTTAATAGTTCCAATCTACCAAAATGTAAGAAAAATCTAGGGTAAAATAATAGGACTGTAAAGACAATACTAATGTTTACCCAGAACTGACATTGAAACAGTCTATTTGTTGAGTGGTTGTGAGCTCTTGCGCTTGGGATGGCTTAATATATTTCTCTCAACATATTGGTTCCCAGATATCCTTGTATATTTAGCTTTTCTTCTTGCCAAGCTAATGTTGACTTTTCACAGAAGTCAAAATTCACAGTTAACTCATAAGTAAAGTCATAAAAAGTAGAGATAGAAGGACAAGCTAGCTCTTCCTACAGAAAAAACTCAACTCTCCACTTTAAAATACAAGGACATCAGTGGGACATTGGTTAACCTGAAGAGGAACCAGTGAGTTTCGTTTCGTCTAATTTTTGACTGATGGATATCTAAACTGTTTGAGATGAGCTCTCTTTTTGACAAGTGTGGTTAACATCAGCAGTATCTTCATGTGAAAAACAGCTTTAACCCACACCTCCAAATTGGTTTTAGTGATTTACAAAAAGACCATGCTATGCCTCCCTGGAGACCTTTGAGCAGGCTTTAGTTTAACAGGTCTTCCTGTCTCCTGTCTGAATGTGTGTTCACCATTCATAGTCTGTGCCATCCAACTCCCACAACCTACCTGCTTTTAGTGAACTGTCAGTTGTAGAGACTTTTTTTGATGTCCTTAACCTGCACCCACCTTCACTTGCCATAACACCAGGGATTTACCAAAACATGAGAAAGGATTAAACTGAGGGAAAGAAATTACTTACACCTTCTTATTCCCTCAAGTTTGTAGCACTTGTGTGCCACAGGTTCAAACAACTGGCCAGGCTGTGAATGACTGCCTGGTCAGCCCTGCTCAGTGTGTACTGTGTGTGGATTTCTGGTTTAAAACCTCTGATGGTTTCTGACTAATGAACTCAAATGACAATCTATCTTATTTTAGCTGAAGAAAATATAACAACTAGATTAAGGGCAGTGTTAGAAAGTAAGGCTTTCTTGCAGAGGCTTTAAATAAAATTAACCATGTTCACCATGAATTGCCTAAAACCTATACATAGAAACACTTTACCATTTAATTGAATGAGAAAGTGTGTCCAATATATGATATAACATATATATAAAAATGACAGCAAGAAATGAAATATACATATTGAAATATGAAGACAGTCAAGTAATAAACAGACAGAATAAGCAATGCTAGAAAAATATTCTAATCAAAAGCTGGGCTAAAGTAGATTTTAAGTTGTGTTGTTTAAAACTTTCAGTTGCTCTCACTTTGTCAGGTAGACTATTTCAGTCGCTTGGGGGCATGAAAACCAAAAACTGCTTCAAAAAAGTTTTTGCTCTTTACTTTGGAACAACTACAAGATTGAGTATCTGAGTCTAAGTACCTGTGAGGCTGAGCTGGAAGCATGTCAGACAACCGGACTGGTGCAAGGCCATGAAATGCTGAAAAAAAAAAAAAAGAAGGTTAAATCGGTGTGGAAATTCACATGCACATGTATGGACTTTAAAACATAAGTCTACATAAGACTTGGAAAACAGAGCTTTTAACCAACTGTCAGTGATTTATAACTATTTTGGGTAGACCACTTTTAAAACTTTGTGCTGAGTCAAAAATCACAGAACGATTTCTGGCCTGTTGGATCAGGTCCTAACTCCAGTACAATTTTTGTGACCAATTTCCTCAGGACCTATCTTGAAAATTGTACGTTTATTTAAGCTGTGTTGTAAAGATTTGTGGGATATCCAGGCACTAATATCTAAAATACATAAAAAAAGAGCAGGAGACACGGTCACATAAAGTTGTCAGCATAACTTTTGGAGAGATGCCGTATCTCCTGTTGACACCTCCCGGGGGTAACGTGTAGAAGTGGCACTGAATCAGTTCTCAGAGAACCCCATAAATAATTTTTGAGGTTTAAAATTATCAATTGTTAAGAAGAAAGTTTTTCAATTAAAAAGGCAAGCCAGTTGAAAATAGTACCAGACACTCATTGTGACCCTCAGTCAACTTAAAAGACGTTCACCTCTGTCAAAAGCTGCACTGAGCTCAATAAGTACTAAGATCAAGATGTTACTGGCATTTACTGTAGATTTGCTCAAAACGACTTTACTAAGGCTACCTTTGTACATTGATTAGTTAGAAAGAAGTTTTAATAAAATGATGCCTGATAATGGAAGATTGGATATTCAATGCATTTCTGTCTACATTAACCATTTGCAAAGCCAGTGGTTCTAAGATTACGAATGTTTTAGATATACACTCAAGTTCTTTGATCTCAGCATGATGTTTTTTTATGCTTTTTTGTGTGCTGATCTTTTTAAAACCGTATTGTGTGTGTGTTTCTATTTCAGCCTTCCAGAAATTTTTGGGGAAGAAGGATGTGTCCCAGGAGCTGGAAGAGGTCCATGCAGAGGCTCGAGCTCAGGAAAACCTACGCACCGCCTCTGTGTTACAGCTGCTAAAGAACCCAGCTGTTCGCTGGCAGCTCATCACCATCGTTGTCACCATGGCCTGCTATCAGCTCTGTGGCCTCAATGCTGTAAGCTGCAGTGTTTCACTTTTCTCCAATTTTCACTGGAATGCTCATATTTATGTTATATTGCACTACACCCCCTTTTTAAAAAAAAAAAAAAAAAAAAAAAAAAAAAAAAAAATTTAAAAGAATTTTTTTTTTTTTCTTCAAAAGGCAGCACGGTGGGTTGGTGGTTAGCACTGTAGCCTCACAGCACGAAGGTTCCTGAGAAACCACTACAGGTTTTTGTAGCCTTAGTCAACATGACATATGTTTCATGGCATGATGAATTATGGAAGTGCACATAAAGGCGTAAGAGCTTTTTACAAGTTTTTGATATACTGCATGAGCAAAGCATTTCCAAATTAAATTAAATTAAAAAATCTTTGGTTATGTAGGGTTGTTGCAGATAACACAGGGACAACCATTGACGCCTACAGGTAATTTAGAGTCACCAATTAACCAAACTGCATGTGTTTGGATTGTGGGAGGAAGCTGGAGTACCCAGAGAAAAACGTACACAGACACAGGGAGGACATGCAAACTCCACACAGGAAGGTGCTGAGATGTGCATCCTCCACCTGTTATGTTGCAGTGCACTTGGGAGACCTACCCTCTTTTCTATAGGCCTATAGATGCATAAAATGTCCCTTGCACCCATACCTAAGTGTTTGTGCTGCATGCTGCCATATTTCGTTTAGAACAAGTTTTAAATTATTTCAGCAAACTAAAAAAATACAGCTTTTTAAAAAAACTATTACTGTTTAAAAATTATGGTTTTGAACCAAAAAAAAAAAAAAACCTGGATTAAAACTCACACACACAAAAACACTTCTTTGACTACAAACCCTAATAGACTCTATGCAGTGCATGCAAATGTCAGTTTGTCTCCAAATCCATAATCTTGATAAATATATTTTAAAAATGCATTCTTCATTTTGCATGATTAACTTTGAATATTTGAAAGGTTGATGGACTCTTTTGTAATATACAGAAAGCCTAGAAATCCCACCTAAATTATCATAGATATGAACACAACTTCATTTACATACATTTTTATTCTAGGAGAGACAGGAATGCCATTTAGATCACTATGGAGGTTCTTATTTTGATTGTGTTTCATGCATCTCACCATCAGAGCAGTCAGTTGATGCCAGTAAATACTACAGTCTGATAATGGCTTGGTAATATTTGGCAGCTTATTTGTTTGCTATAAACTCTTTAGTGTTGATGCTGGCTTGACAGCATAGAAATATTCCTGCATCTGTTGCCACTGTATCAGGTCTTCAGCTTGTCATAAGTCATAATATCTAAGTAAATTCTCATTGTTATATGTCATTATAGCCATTTGAGAGAATAGTTCATGTCACTGATGAGATTATGTAAAAATTCCGAATATTTAAAATAATATTGCATTTAAGCAACAGGGCGTAACTTGTTAATTTGGCACTTTTCACACTTAAGTCTTCTTCTCTGTGGCCTCTGCCTAATTTATGTGTTAATCAGTTTTAGATTTCAGATTGTTAAATGTGTGTTGAATGTGCTGTGTGTAAAACAGCACATCAACAGTAGCACTTTGAAACAAGTTAATTCATCATCTTCACGGGGTGTGTTTAGGCACAGTTCTGTTGTGTATGTTATTTGTGCTTCAGCACTGCTTAGTGCCCGGTACGCAATTGGTGAAGTTGGGAGTGTGAAACAAGTAGCCTATTAAGATGTTCCTGACTGATTAAAATCAGGGCATATTTATTCTGTCAAATAAACATGAGCCATATGGCTGAAAATCAAGGCTTGCCTGCTGTGAAATTACATCATTATTTCAACACATAAGCCATGCACTACACTAGGACCATTATTTTTGCAGTGACTGACATAAAAAGCCAAATTCACCCTTAGCAGATAATGTTCACTTGTTTTAATGAAACTTGCTGTATGGAATTTTACATACCTTGTTCATGCAGATTCATGTCTAAGACCAGGGAAATTTTGTGTGTGTCCCACAGATCTGGTACTACACCAATGGTATCCTTCAGGAAGCAGGTTTTGCCACAAACATAATTCCCTACATCACATTGAGCACTGGGTTTATAGAGACGTTGGCTGCCATTATCTCGGTAAGTTTGTCTTTTTTCAATCACAAACAGTTTTACATTTGCACTTAACACACACACAAACCCCCAAAAATAAATAATTACTTTATTACTTTTCTACATATAAGTTAATTACTTTATTACTTTATTAATTACTATTAATTTATATAAATTAAATAATATTACATTTAATAGCTTAAAATGAGAATAACTGCTGTAACAATTGAATTTCCCCTTGGAGATTAATAAAGTACTTCTTCTTCATTTTCTTAATGTTAATTACATTTACAGTTTGGATGGAAACCCACTTTGTTTATCCAGTCACACAGTGACAAGCTGGTTCCTTTTCTCATGACTGTAGACTTTGTTTACAAGAATACACAGTTTTCAGAAGCCTTTCCTGCAGTCTCAAGAATATATGTACAGTTAAAGGTCCTGGGTTGCAAACTCCAGCCAGGAATTGAAGGAGCAAAGCTCAACAGAACTATAAGGAAACTATAAGCTCTATGTTTTAATTCCACATGCTTGGTAGAGACATTTAAGATCAGTTTTAACTTCATTTTATATTTGATTCAATATGTTTTTTTTTGTTCCAAAATACATATATTAGAATCAGATCAGAATAAGATTTTTTGGCCAAGTATTATGGACACAAGGAATTTTGACTCAGGCACAGCAACTTTCCATGTGCTTTGTAGAAAGTAAATTTAAAAGAGACAAAGCAATACACGTATAAAAACGTATTGTGCAGAAGAGCTTCCAGTGTTGATATGATTAGAATTATTTGCAAATTTAGAATTATTGCAGCGTTTGCTGTATTTTGTTGTCCAGACAAACATGAAAGAAGTTGTCCTTGTGTGTGGTTGTTTGTTTTTGTTTGTTTTTGTTACGTTATCCAGAGGGGTGGAGTTCAAACAGTTTGTGTCCAGGATGTGAGGGGTCTGCAGGAATCTTCTTCTAAAAAAAAATGTGCCATTTTCTAAATTTGTTATTGATTTAATTTGTCTGTGTTCCTCGGAAGAGATTAACAAATGTTAAAGCTAAAACTAAACTCATCCTTGTTTCTTGGATGTTTTTGGTCAAGAGGGCCAATAATTTAGCAGTATATAAGACAACACATCTGTGGGTCTGGAAGAACACAGTACAAATGCAGCAGAAAATACTCTCTCATCTCTGCTCATGTAATTAGTTTGGTAATGCCATGTTTATAGCTGCTATTTCTGTGATTCTTCTCTGCACAAGCATGTTAAAGCTGATCTTTGATCTGTGACAGCGAGAATATCCCAGCTGCCAGGGACCTGACTTCAAACACCAGCATATACTGTTCAGATAGACATTTTCCTTCCAGCCCTATAGCATGTAACCATCATTCACAACCAGTTCACCCCAATCTCCTTTCATAAAGTCGCTAATGTTGCTGATGAGCCACAGGCTGTTTGATGGAAATTATCAAAAATTGGCTCCAGACACTTTAAAAGACTAAAGGAAAGATAAATTTTATTTGTGTTTTCAGGGGATTCAAATATTTAAATGTTTGTTATTTTTTTGAACATTACAAATGTAACCTGTAATATGTGATTCCTAATATGAAAAACTCAATGATGAAGTCATAAACTTTAAACATTTGAAGAAAGATTAGTTGTTATTTTGCAATCTGCAGTTTGGTTTTGATGAGTTTTGGGAACACTTGTGCATGGGGTGCACTCAGAAGACGTCATCTTTCCTGGCATGTCTCTATAGGGAAATTATGATTTGAGATTGAAGATATGACAGAAGAAGAAAAGGACTGTCACTTACTGACTGAAGTGTGAAAATGAGAATGTTACTTGGTATGCTATATTCAATTATATCCACCAGAAATATCTGACTGATATAAACAGGCCAAACATTTTAGACTTTCAATTAGCAAATGCCTATCCAAACAGGCAATAGTTGTCCTTGGACCAAAACAACAATATGTGTTATCTTCTCAAGCTAATTTAACAGCATTTGTTGTCAGCTTATTAAGGGACTCTCTTTTATTGCTTGTAGCAATTTTGCACCTCAACTACAAGGACATCACTTTGTCATTGCAAAATCCTATAAGTACATTATGGCATGTGGTGCACTGAAAGAACTATGATTGATCCCAACAGAAGCCAGGCTCACACCATTTACTGATTATATATTACTCCTTATTTTATCCACCACCTGGTTGTGGTGGAGCAGGTGCAGCTGGATTCTGGTGTTGCCTGTGGATTTAAGGGTGTTCACTCCTCAGTTTCACACATCAAATACCTAGAGAGTGCTGAGTCTTTAAGATCTTTTCTTGAAATATGCAGGCAGAAAGTAGTTGGAACATTTTAAATTGTATGTGTTCTGTGATTGTCCATATAGTCACTTGTTTAAAAATGTCTGAAAGAAGTAGGCAGTGGTCATCTATCCCAAGGTTTTTAAGGAAAACAATCAATTGGTTTGCACAAAAAAAAGCTGTAAAAAATCAGCTGCATGCTCATTTAGCCACCCTACCCCTTTAAACTTTAATCAAAGCTCGGCTTTAGCTGCTGTAATCTTTAAATTCCCTTTGCAATGATATTTGCATTATGCATCTTAAATTACGCTAGTAACTTTTGTACTTGTTGTGGATGAAAGAAGAGAGAAGAAGAGAGTTATATATGCTTCTTCTTATTTGTATCTGCTGCAGTTGTACTAGTGTTAAAAATCAAGAAGGTACATGTCTTAATGCTTACCTGCCTTCACCATTAGCACTGCTGCCTGTATTTACATGTGACCCAGCTAACAGTCTTTGTGTTGAGTTAAAGTCCTCCTTGTGTTCACATGCATTTTATTAAGTTCTCTGGTTACAAAAAACAAGAAACTACATGTGTTTCACTATAGTATAATATTTGTGTGACACAACCTGTTTCTAGTACTCTAACAATGCATGCTGGGTAGGCTGCAGCAACACTGAACAAAATATGCGGGTGTAGAAAATTATATGGGATGGTGTAGACTTTTTATTGAATATATTTCAGTAGCATGGGCAGGTCACTGATAAAATGTGTCATTTCTGTGAAGAATGTTATTGCAGAAACTGCATAACGTCCATACTCTACATCTGCTATGTTGACTTGCATGTCAGTCCATCCTGGAAGAGGGATCCTGCTCTGTTACTCTGCCGAAGGTTTTTTCTATTTTTCTTTCCCCTGATGAACTCTTACTGAATCTTAGCTTGACAGGAAACTGACTGCACAGTTTTTTTGCTGGATCCTGGTGGTTCAGCGACACTTAGACATGTAAAAACATTTGGACGCAAACTGAACATGCTTTTTGCTTTCTTTTCTCTCTGGCTGAGACATCACACTACCCTTCTAGATTATCTGTAAAATCTATCAAATAGATAGATATATTCATGTTTATTGTGATTGTGATTTCTTGTCTAATTCTCAGGTGTGTGAAGTTGTTTTTCCATGCTGTTCAAATATGATTATCTGCAAATGACTTCCTCTGAAAGGGAGGAAATTACTCTATATGCAGCAACTCCACGTGACTGCAGACACAGTTGAAATCAAGCAGAGCAGCAGCCTATGGCACAGTCTAAGAAGCAAAAATATCACTGTTCTCCTTTAAGGTCTTTCTCTGTACTACAAAGTAATTTGAGCGTTGATTGTCTTGAGTGTGAAAACAACCTCCATGTCATTGTCAGTGTGTGTTTATTTGACAAGTTTCCTCAATCGAAGTTTCTCCAAAGGCTTTTCACCAGGGATGGTGGAGAAATTGCAAAACATGCAGTGAGCCAGTAGTGCCTTAAGCTGTGGCCAGTTGTCTTTAATGGCTCATCTGCTTCTTGATGTGATGAGTAATGACCAGACATTTTAGTCCTGCCAACTGTGAGGAGCTTACGTCACCAGTCTGACCTATGTTGAGTTTGCCACAAAGTGAGATCTAGGGTATTTTCAGACTGTTTGAAAGAGGTCATTCAGTTTAGTTCTTAGTAATTCTTAAGACCTATGAGCACAAATTGGACAATGCCTGGAACCATTTTTTTTTTTTTTTATCAAAAGGCAGTACAACTAGTCTGTGGTGTTATTCATGGACATGGATGCTAACTAAATCCTAGAACTCACAATAGCATATTTTGACATACATTGTTTTAATGAAAGACTGTTTAAAACATATATTCAAACTTATAAGAACAAATGTACAGTAAAACACTCAAAAAGCTTCAAGTATCAAAGGAGTGAACAGCTGAATACACACAATAACAGATATTTTTCAGTTTCTGAGGTTTCATCTGTTACTGGCAATGACACACATTCCTTCAGTACAATCAACAGGCACTTCAATTTATCATACAGGCTCATACCCATACACAGGTTCCTGAATGCTGCACCTCTTACATATTCAGAGACCATAATGAGCCACAGCTCTACTGGTGGCTGATGTGTTTCTGGGTGTGTGCATGTGTATGGTGGCAGGGTGGGGAGTTTCTGGGAGAGAAAGGTCCTTTGCCTTCAGGGACACAGTGGGATGTGTAGAGAGTCTCTCTCACACATACACACACACATGCACACGTACATATACAGTACAATGTCAATACCACTGCTTATAGAAACACTCCAAATCTAAAGCAGACATGTTCTGGGCCACAACCTGATGCCAGTGGGAGGACTGTTCAAAATAACAAAATAATAGTCAACATTAACTTTGGATCATCTGTCATGACTTATAGCAGTATATGTTATAATAATCTGAGGCCACGTGGATGAAAGCCTCCAGCTGTGCTGCACAGGGCTCAGTCTGGTCTTAGAGGTGCCTGATGTCACACAAAGCATTCATGACCTGCTTGCAGTTGTGAGGCCGTACTTAGGCCTAGCAGTGCTTTGAGCTAAATTCTAATATTAATATGCTAATATGCTGCTACTAAGCTGGTGGGATAATAGAACAGTATAAATGATAATGGGAATTTTTTGCAGGCCTTTGGTCATAAACTAGAATATTGGGCAAAATTTAATTTTGATTTGATGATGGTGCTTGATGAAAAGTTAAGTCATTGCCGTGTCATTATGATTTATCTTCCCATTGCTATGAATATCTGTAGGTAATTCCATGGCAATACATCTTTAAGATTGTTTCACTACCTACTCTAACCATAATTACCACAGCTTAAAATAGGCCTATAATCACACAGCAATGGGACAGAAGCTATTGCATTGAATTTTTCTTACTGTATAATGTTTGTGTTTTTTTTTTTTTACTTGTGTGCAGGGTTTGATGATAGAACGAATTGGGAGGAAGCCCCTCCTCATCTTTGGTTTCTCTGCCATGGCCGTGTTCTTCAGCCTGCTCACAGTCTTCCTCAATTTCCAGGTAAGCCACCCCTCCTCTACTTCACTGACCTCATTCTAGACACAGTTTAAGTGAAGTGGTGTCGCAATGCACATAGTGTAGGTACTCTTATTTACTTGCAAATCATCACCAGGATTCCCACTCGTAAGGATATTGTTCGTCACACAATGTCTGCTTCTCTAATAATGAAATAATGTTTAGTAATGTTTAGTGGACTCATTATTTTGTGCATCATTCATATCTTTGATTAATTAATGCACACACAGCACAAAGGATGTATCTTATGTCATATACAACTATATAAGTTATATTGTCTGTATTTCTTTGGATTTTGGCTGATTAAATAACAATGGCAATATGAAATCTAGGCTTTCATTTCTTCTGTATATTTGCTGTAATTTTCCTGTAACTTGGACAAAACAGGTCATTGCAAATTTCTCTGTCTCTCATGCCAGAACAGCATGTCATGGATGCCATATCTCAGTTACGTCTGTATACTGGCTGTGATTGCTTCCTTTTGCTCTGGGCCAGGTAAAACTACTGACCTACATTGCTTCCATAGCTATTTTCCTTTTTTCTTTCTTTTTATTGACGTATCTCTTTCCATTATAACCATCCCTCAGTGCTCTTGTTCACTTGTATTTCACTGTATGTAAAAGAAGGTGGACTAAATACGTTGCACATTCGATCAGTTTGCTTTTAACTAACATTTGCCTGTGTGTCAAGTCACTACTATAAAACTAGCTAAGGACGCAGAACTGTATTGTATTGCAGTGCCTTTTGGACAACTTAAATACAAATAATCAGTCAATGTGTCATTTATTAGAATCACAGTAGATGGTGCTGCTATATTTTAGCATACTAAATATGGGCAATATGGTATATACAGTACACCATGTTACTGTAAATACATTGTACAGTATGAGCAGCACAGCACTTGCTGACAGGAGTTTGACTTTGAGTTTCAAGGTGAGGCTATTGCTGCCGTCACACATATGCATCCCTTGTAAATACTAATGCCCCCTGAGAGTCTTTATCCAACAAATTGCCTGAGATGAGATGAGAACAGTGCAGTTAAAAGGAGTGTGGAAAACTTTTATGTAAAATAGCTGAATCCACATTCAGTACTCCTTAACTGAGATACTGTGTCATGTTCTTTAGTAAAATGAAAATAGAATCTTAGAGAAAAGAGAATCTTAGAAAATGTAAAAACATGAAATGCATCTACACACACAAAAGGGCTGGCTGTGCAGCTCTGCCTGTCTTTAAATATAACACCCCCTCCTTAGTCAAACAAAAAAGATCATTTTTGTTCTGCATCTTCAATATTTCCAGTATATCTTCTAAGCATTTTGATGCTACAGCTATTGTCATCTTTTTTTGTGTGCTGGTCCCATGTTTACAGGTGTTGTTCTTGTTTATCACAAAGGTTGGGGATAACCGTTTCTATTTCTTCACACACAATGTGTCACTGCTATGAAGCAGCGAGTGATCCAGAAACTGGATTCACATATTTTGATTAAAATACTGTTCACTGGGGTTAGTTTGAAACAAGAAGCCCAATGTTAGAATAATATTAATGAACATATTCTTCTAGATAACCTCAGGATTTAGGTGGTTGGCTGCTGACATTAATCATGGAACTTTTGTATGAGTTTTAATAGTGACACAAAAGATATTAGACTGAAAGTAACTTTCCACAGCACTTCATCAATTTATCTTAGCTTTTCAGAAATGGCATCATGCTTCCAGTATGTTGTTGCAGCATCTTGAATGGTTTTGCTGAATGGATCATAGATGAATTTTATAAATGATAAAATATGTTTTTTCTAAGAATCAGCAATGGCAGGGACAGAATGACAGAATGAAAGATGCTTCTTATAAACAGTAGTGCAACAGGTCAAGCAGCTATAATCAGATATTCTGGCCAGTGGGGAAAACACTTTTACTTATCATGAGCTTATTGACTGATAAAAATGCAATACATTTCATCACATCTTAGCATCAATGAAATCAATGTCAATGAAATTCAAATAAAGAATGACTCAGTAGTGCTCAGAGCATGTGAGGAGATAAATGAGGAGCCATAATTCCTCTGAGGTTATTTCATCATGGCCGAAGTCAAAGTTTGATGTAGTTGAGATAAAATGCTGTCATTATTGTGTGTGATTGGTCATATCTGTAAACAAGCCATGACCTCTACTTCACATTTCAGCTGCAGGCACATTTTTATCAGGTTTGGTATCACTAAATATTTCAATAATTTAGTTGCATGAAGGCAGCTACAGTATGTGTGCATTGCACCCTTTACTGACACACTTGATAAGTCATTACAAAACAATTCTAGTAATTATTTTTGATAACATCTATTATTATACATAGATCTCTGAAGCATTGCTTTTTCTCTGGACCTAATAATGATCGTGCAGTATATCATTGATCTGGCTTTGGAACCAGTGTGTTTTGTGCCATGCATGTCTTGCTGAATTAAGAAGGTGCAGAGGTCTGACTAAATTCTCTCACTCTGTAACACTACATGGGCTGTTTTGTAAGTGTCTGGTTGAAACTGTTGGTTGAAACTGAGCTGTATGACAGCACAGAAATGGTTTTGCATTCCCATTTATTTGCACATGTAGGGCTATTACATGGCATGTAGCATTACATGCCTGACCTCATTAATACTAAAATAATGTACCCCAAATCCACCCTGTTAGTGCTTCTCTAAGCTCAAAAGAAGCATAGACGCAATGAGCGCATCTTCATTTTTTGTGGCAGACGTCATTTAGAACAGTGGAAAAACTAGGTTTCATAAGTTAATGAAAGAGTCCGACTCTGTTACAGAGGAAAAGTGTACAAGCAGGTTTATAAACTTCTGATACAGGTTTAGCTGCACAACCATGAGCCTAATAAATATGCCTGTAAATTTTAGACCAAGCTGGCTGGAGAGAGTGTCAAGTTACTCATTTAAAAGTAATGATTGCTAACTGCCAATTCAATCCTAAACTGAGTATACCCAATAAAATTCAAATGATGACTGCTCTATATATAGTATGTATGGAAGCACTATACAGTTTGTTTTTGCTGCCTGTTTTTGCATTACAGAAGCTGTTTTGCTGCTCCCAATGCCTTGTTTTCACTGTATTTTGTGAAATACTGATATTTATATTTTGATGTCTTTTAGTTTTGCTTTTCCCAAGCTTAGTCAAGTTAAGTTTCACATACAGTTAAAATACAAATTAGATCAGGGTAGGCAGGTCTTTATCAGTTTCCCCTGAGTATTTCAGAAAGCAAATATCTAAAGGATGAACGGGTCCTTAACGAGTTTTAAATTTCTTTGCTGTGTCTCCGCAAAACCAGTGTTTAATATTTTTCTCCTCAAGGACAAATTGTCAGACATGCTGGAGGTCTTTGGACTTGTTAGTGGTGCTTTATCACCTACTGAGATAATTACAAGCTAGGGGGAAATAGGTTAGATTAAATTAATTAAATTATGTTGTTGCTCAAAAGTTCACTATACTCTGTCTAGAAATAATTACCTACCTATTAATATCGCCTTTTTATCATCCTTCATATTATACTGTAGCAATGAAGGATAGGGTTTGTGTACAGTAGTTTTACATAGATTGGGTGGGTGTAGTTTCAAAGTGTGTTCTGTCAATATATGTGGTAAACCACACACAGAGAAAGAATGAACAGGTAGCTCATGCCGGAGGAGCCGTGTAGAAGCCGTGTGCACCACAAGGTAATGTTGCAGGTGGTCACATCTGTCACTTGATGATAAATGGTGCCAAACCTGGGGAATGTAGGCAAAGCATTGAGATGGTAGAGCAGTAATGATATTGAAGGAAGCTAGCAAACCCATTCAGATAATAATGACTTAAGGCAACATGAAAAGTCTTTAAGACTAAAGTCTCCTGAGACATTTAATGAAATCCAAAAGTCATGAAAAACTGGCTTTGCAGCAGTAAATTCTGTATGTGATGTTTTGAATGAATGTTTCTTAGTAGTTTGGCTGTTTAAGATACAGTTTATTAATGTGTGTATAAACTTTCTCAAATCCAGCACAGCATTCATCTACAGCATATATGGCACACTGGCAACAAATGACTACAATCAGATAAAATACATGTAATAAAGGATCAGATATGAAAAAATAGGTTATACTGTTTTACAGTGTATCAACAAATTATGCAAATAATGAACAAATCCAACAATAAATACATGCTTTTAAGAGGTAGTGTTAGTAGAGAGGTCCACCGTTGTCCAAAAGCAAGAAAAACATGTCTAAGCTCAACTACTGAATTGAGTAAAATTTCCCCTAATTCTAATACACACAATGTTGTTTTGGTATAAACTATTAGCTATACTGATTGCAGTGAAGGAATATGGAGCCAAACTCAAAGTATATGGCTCTTTAATGTATTTTTTAAGTGTTTTGATTTGGATCAACTGCCTAAAGGCATATTTTATTTGCAGCTCTGTCTGTACAGCAGCATTCTCTGAAGTAGCACATCAACCCTCTAAGTGATATCACAGCCAAAGACTTTAGGCTGTGGTAGCTGGACATTATTCAGAACACTGAAACTTTAGCAAAAATACATAATGGACATGGGGCAGCACAGTGGCTGAGTGGTTAGCACTGTTGCTTCACAGCAAGAAGGTCCTGGGTTCGCAACCTGGCCTTTCTGTGTGGAGTTTGAATGTTCTCCCTGTGCTTGTGTGGGTTTTCTCCAGGTACTCTGGTTTCCTCCCACAGTCCAAAAACATGTATGTCAGGTTGATTGGTGACTCTAAATTGCCCATAGGAGTGAGTGTGAGTGTGTGAGGTTGTGTGTCTCTATGTGGCCCTGTGATGGACTGGTGACCTGTCCAGGGTGTACCCCTGCCTTCCACCTGAAAGAGAGCTGGGATAGGCTCCAGCAGATTCCCATGACCCTGGTTGAGGAATAAGCAGGTATAGAAGATGGATGGATGGATGAATGGATGGATGGACATAATTGACATCTTGAGTTTTGGAGCTTGAACAAGAATGATAATGTGACATGGACCCATTATATATAAAAACCATAGATATGGTTTGGAGATCATACTTTGATATTTTAGGGCATGGAAAATATTTTATCATTACAGTTGCAGAATGGTTCAAGTGCTGTATTTCCTCTTTTAAGATGTTTATTGTTTTAAATGGTGACAGACTTCACTTTTCAAACAGCTTAAAACAAAGAAATCATATCTGCATTTCAAAGAGTCTCTTCTCTTTTGCTTCTTCTAGTAGCCCTGCACTGCCATCTCATTATTTGGAAGTTGTTGATTTTCTTCCTAACTCTGCGTTTGAGTGTTTCAGATTTTGCCTCTTTGTCAAACCAGAGAAAACAACTGTCCAGGAGCTTGTTAACTCTGGTGCCTGTAAGTGAACACTAACAAGACAAGCTTAAAGAAACAAGCTAACAAGACCAGATGCAACTGCATCATATCATGGTAGTGTTTGACAGTTAGCATTTGTCAAACATTATAAAGGATTGTGCTGACAGAATAAAGTGAATAAATATTAACTTGGGGAAAATATTTTCCTGTAGTCCTCAGGGCTTTTCCTTCTATTTTGTTGCTAAGACTGTCAGCACTGAGCATGTTGGAACTGTTCCCATGTGGGACAGCAGGGAGTGACATCTTCCTAAAAATGCACTGAAGTGTTTATTAGTTTAGGACCAGCAGTGTATTCCCTTTGGTCCTGGTGTTTTTTGAGTGGCTGTGACATACTTTTTAGTGTATGACAATCTAGCCCATGTGCTTCCTGTGTGGGCTTTTCACATCATGTCAGGGCCTTTTTTCCCCACTAACAGGCAGACAGGTGGAAAACAACACAGGCGGATGCAAATTTCTGTTGAAAGCTTAATAAGAATCACACACTAATGTGTTTAACGGCACAACCTTGGCTATGATGTTAGTTAGTAGTAGATTTGCTACATTTCAGAGACTGATTCTAACCTTCTAGCTGCATCTGCCGTTTCAGAAAATGAACTTTATTGTCTTGTTTATTTATGTGGCAGATTTGTTATTGTACAGTTCTGGAAAAATGCAAGTCATTTTCATCCATCTCCCATTTGCCAGCGCTCACAAAGATGACACATCAAACATTTATTGCACAATGTGTCTTACCTCAAATTGACAATGTACAGTCTGGTATCGGCCACAACCAAGATTTTATTACACCCATCTTGCACAATAAATGTACACAAGCGTTTAGCATTACTGGTAATGTGTGTGTTCAGCAAGAGATTTCCTCTGCTACGTGAACAGTACAAATCTACTAGGGAGAAAGGTCTTGCACTGCTTGTAGAAATATTAAATTAGTATTAATATTAATAGTAGAAATATTAAACACAGTGGCCTTTATTCATTATGTGTGTTCATTTCACAACTGTGACTCCTGCAACTGTAAATATTAAAGATGCAGGGCAATAATATTAATTTCGGCCGGTGACTCACTTTTCATGTCCGACAGAGATTAGACTGTTGCTTAGGATGAAAATAAACATTTCACACCTCCTTCACACATAAATCTGTGTGTTGTTATTTTAGTGGCTTTGTTGGGTAACTTGATGATGTCTGTGTAGAAATGAGCATTTGCAAACGCATATGTTCCCTTGGATCACTTTGTGTATGGTACACACTCATCTCACCACCTCCTATCTCACGCTTCCTTTCAGTGAGCCCAACAGAGATGACATTTCTGATCTTCCTTTTCTTCAGCAATGGATCAGTGGTACACTAGAACTCAAAAAGAAATACAGAATAAAGTTTTTTGCTCCCTTCAATGGAAAAACAGGAATAAAAGTGTTTTTAAAGAACTGATGGTGGTTTTGTGTTTCACTATGTCAGTGAAACACAATAAGAAAACTGACCAAAATACAGTATTATGGTAGTATGTAGTTTGAGCTCAGTTATCCTGAGAGGAATTTGTTTTCTTTAATAACTAGGTCTGAAATTTTTCATCTGTCCCTAAATAAAATTAAAATACATGATTACAACCTTATAAACAAACAACACACCAGTAAAAGCTATAGTTTGGGAATGTATCCCTTTTTGTTTAACCCATGTGACCCACACACTTCAGTGAATTATTGGATATACATGGGTACAAGAGTACAAAATGCTTGCTTTCAGCATTTTGTACTCTTGCAGGAAGGGAAAACTATACATCTGCTTTATATAAACTGGAAATAAATTCAAATTTACTTGGCAAGCTACCTTTCATCTATTTTATAATTTCACTTCTTGATTTGATTGTAGATGGGATCCAAGAGAATAGGACAGTAACCTACAGTATATAAATTAAATGAGAGATTTCATACTTCCATTCCTGCCTGCTCCCAAGTGATCCTGTGATCTACCTCTTCCAGTCACCCAGTCTAATCTTCTGGTGAGTTGTAAAAAAGAAGAGACAGAAAATAAACAATTTTAGTGGCAATATAATCATAGCTCAGGACCACTTAGTACAAGTAAAATGTGTAGCATTAAATTTACACATCAGAAATGTCAATTACTGCTTTGATGTTCTGTTCGTCATAAGGGGAAGTTTGGGATTTATCTATTTGATTTTAAAACTTTATCGACATTTTCTTATCTACATGAGAATAGGTCTTAGTCATTGTGACATTTCCCACTCTCCATAGCAGCCCTGAAGCTTTTCACTGCAATGAGACTATGCTGTTAGAAATGAGGGGCAAAATGTCTGCCTGTGTTCTGAATAAAAATACACTCCAAGGTTCAACTGAGGCTCTGGTGACTCTTCAGATTTCCAGAATTTTAATTTATATACTCACAGACTGTGGTTTCTTTAACAAAGTATGGATAAAGTTAGATGAGCTCACTCACATACAGGGTGTGAGGTGACCTTTCCAAATGAAAAAAAAAAATAGTGTAAAAGCATCATTTTAGCAGTGCTATGAACTGAAGTTTGAGTTGAATGCAGCTGGAAAGCTACAAGGCAGCAAAATAGGAAGCTGTTTAGAGTAAATCTGTTTGGAATTCTGATAATATTACTGAAGACTGGTGTTACTAATTTGAGTGCTAGTTTTTCTAATGACATGTTCCAGTAGCTTAAAATATCTTTAGGTGTGAAGACAGGCACACTAGGGTGTTTCAGCACAACCTCCCTCTCTGTGTGTGTGTGTGTGTGTGTGTGTGTGTGTGTGTGTGTGTGTGTGTGTGTGTGTGTGTGTGTGTGTGTGTGTGTGTGTGTGTGTGTGTGTGTGTGTGTGTGTGTGTGTGTGTGTGCGTGCGTGCGTGCGTGCGTGCGCGCGTGCGCGTGCGTGTGTGTTTATTTACCTGTTAAAATCTTTATTTATTACATAGTTGCATTGGACTGCATGTTTCATTAACAATATTGTTGTAAGACACCTATTTCTGTGTTTTGTTTCCCTCTGCACAGCTCAAACGTAAAATACATATTATGGAAAAGGATATACTTATTATTATTAAATTACTATTATTCAAAGCTTTTATGGCCAGTATAAAAATTCTCACTTGTACCACACACTCAGGATTCAGTGTAATCTAGAAAATCTGAATTCAATCTGATCTGCTATTGTTGATGTCTGATCTAATAGGTATACTGCCTTTTATATAATAGAGTCAGAGCTGCGTAATAGGTAAATTATTATGAACATTTTGCACAGGCAAAAATGTGAACCATGTCAGTGGATTATATTAATTTGCCTTCCCATCTGTTCAGACAACTTGCTGGCTTGAGGACATGTTTAAACCTCTCCTAAAATGTTCTGCACATGTGGCAGAGTGTGTGGGGGGTACCTTCATTAATTATTCAAACCATCTGATACTTCACAGAGATTTAATGGTTATTGACCTCTGTGCTTTTAGTGAGATGTTCCTAAAGACTGCAAAAACAAGTTCATTGGCAGTAGACTTTTGGCTGACTTTTTTCAATTAGGGTAATGAAGCAAGTTTCCAAACTCTGTTTGGGAAAGTTGGTGGCCAGACAATTGCTTTACTAACTGTTAGAACTGATAACTGACATAACTGATAGTTGATTTTTTTAAAACAATTTTTAACCTTGACAGGTCCTGCCAAGGGTAAAAACAGTGCTACTGCAGTGAGGTAATTAATAAGATAGTACCTGCGCATAGTAGTCCAGGGTTTTCAGCCTGCATGAAGAAAGAAACTAAAAAACCAACATGGTTGAAAAGTGTTTGCTGTTTGAGAACACATTATCTCTTCATATTCAGTTGCTGTGAGTCCCTATAACAACATAAATAATCTTTAAATACAAATGCTTGACTTGGGTTTTATTTGCATTGTTAACAATAGTTTTCTCTTCTCCTCACTGAGGAGGTCTGAACTGCAGAAAGGGCCCCTGATTTTCATTTCTTGATCCTTATTTAGAATTTATGCACACCCACCAGAATTTTTTTCCTCCTTCATTTTTTTGTCAGTTCCTGTAGTGAAATTCTGTGATGACAACCAAATAAGGTGGAAACGTGAATGATTTCTTAGATTGTTATTAATAACAATGCTTGCTTTCCTTCGTCAAGTAGGAACCAGTGAACAGCAAGAGCAGTTTTGACATTTGCAGTATGTCCATCCCAAAGATAAACTTTTTTCTGCAGCCTGTAACTGTAGCCTTCAGTCCCTTTGTCCTCTTTGACACTGACACCTTCATTTCTTTCAAATTCAATATGAGGAGTCTCATTTTTACTTTAATAACTTCTCTATTGTGGGGTCAGGATTGACTCAAAAGCCCACCTGGTGTTTGTGAATTTTATTTTTGAGATAAAATGCAAATGATATTCTTTTGTGCACTGTGGTGAGAAGCTACAGTACCTGGAGCTGAATATGGAAAATTGCTGCTATTGAGGCAGTCACTATAGATACACATTGTTCAGTGATAATAGGGCAATAATTGTTGTTCAGTATCAATTACACTGAACCCTTCATTGTCCAAATGTAAATTTCATGTCAACAAAAAATGACTTAGTTCTTAGATCTGTTCACTGCAAATTCTCCCCTGGCTTTGTCTTTCTAAATACTTGTTTCTGGATAATTGAACACAGATACTGAAACACTTGTTTCTGAAGCGTAAGTGATGTAATTAATTCAACAATCAGCTTAGCTACTGAATCATTTACTTTTTAATCATGTCACAGTAAAGTATGTGCCAGGTTTAGCATTTCCAGAGTTTTAACTAAGCATATAGCCACAATGACTTTATGTAAAATGAACATACAGTATAAAAACAAAGCAGAACTAGATCAGAACGTTCTATGCACAAGTGCTAATATCATGGCCAGTAATTGGTATCAGTGTCAGGTGTCAGTAAAAACCACACATCTACTTCCTTGTCAGTGCGTTTATTATACGGTATTATAATTCAAAATCAGCACAAACAGCATATTAAACTCTTAGGTCAGTGCACAAATACTTCAGTGAACCACAGAACCAGATGAGCTCCCTTTCATCTAAATCTATTATGAGGGTAATATCAGGGGTGCCACAAACAAACTAGATTGGAGAGAAGTGACAAAAGGAGACACTGTGGTGTGAACTCAAGCCAAGGGAGAACATAGGAAACGTGATGTGTGGCAGCTACTAAGATTTTGTTAGAAGAGCAAAACAAATTAAGGAAGAAGTAAAGGTTGATGGGTTTTTAAGAGAGACATGGTGTCTGCATACCTGATATGGTTAGTGTGTGTTTAGTAGCTCATTTGGCGAATGTTTATATTACATAGAAGAAATTGCCACTTTCTAAAATCTTGTTATGCTATGCATGGTATGAATAAAAAATTAACTCTGTCAAGCAAACATGTTTTTCTCCACCTTGCCACAGTAATGTTTAGTGTAGACATGTTAACTCTCCAGAATTCCCTGTACTTCTTAGTTCTCTTCGTCCTGATTGCAGCCCACATATAGATGGGGCGTTTTTCTAAGCTGAGCCCCGACTGTTCCATTCCTTGCCTAGTTTCTCCCACAAATATTGTTGTACATCCCAAGGCAGTGTCTCCTGTGATTTATGTAATATTTCCTCTGTGTCCACAGTCCCCTGAGAGGTGTTTGCTAAAAAAAACAGTAAACAATGTTTTCTTCACATAGATCATACACACCTGTGACATTGATCTTGTGCAGGGAGCCTGCCCACCACAGGGAGGAATTTATTCTCCTTGGGGTCCTGAAACATTAGCAGTGGGAGAATACACATGCCCTCACTGCTGCGTTCTTCCCTTGCAAAACTGTTCATTTTGGCTCCTGAATTTGATTATTTTTGGTCTTAGTCATTTGACTAAGATTTATATTAGTTTTAGTCTTTTGGTTTTTGTTGTAGTAAACAAAAACTAAAGATTTTTTAGTCTAGTTTTTATGACTAAGTAATTTGAAGTTAAAGTTGTTGCAATCTGTATTGTATTTAGTGACCATGGTTACAGATGTTGTGTGTATATTTGTTCACAGCAGGTTTGGAAATTAGCACCCACCACCTTTGGATGTTTTTTTTTTTGTAGCTGCAGGTGAAATTGCTCAACCTGCCATGCTAAATGAAAGTAGACAATACAAACAAGTGATGCACTTGCAATTAATCAGCCTTTGCAATGCAAATTGAATGGGGAGTGTGCTTGTTTCACTCAGACACTTTAGCAAGAAGACACACAGGGTAACCTGGACAATTTGAGCATAAAACTACTACTAACTACTAGTGAGCAACAATTGAAAAATCTCCCACAAGGAGACACAGGCCACAGAGGTGAACATCAGAAAACAGTTTACTGGGTTTAACTTGAGAGGAGAAGCTAAATCATGGGGGAATATTAATACATTCATATGTCTTTAGTGAACATCTACAGGATGATTTGATGGTTGACTACTGTCATTTATCCTGGAAGTTACTCATTTCTTATGATAGCGCCACAAAGATATCTGACTGAAAGTAGCTCAATGTTACAGTTTTAACCATTTCAATTTATGTTAAATGATTTGAGCTTTGCATAAATGTTGGTGTGGTGGTTGCACTTTTGTAGTTTGCCTGAGCTGTTTTTGTCTAATTCTCAGTGGAAATGATTTACTGATCACCGATATAGCAAGTTGTTGACTAAGACTTAGTGTTAACACGTAATAACTTCATGTCCATTCATCAGGCTTTCCATCTTAACATTATTGTTTAGTTTTTAGTGCTTAATGGAAAATGTTAATCATTTTTGTCATAGTTTTTATTTTCAAATGTTACTTTTTATTTTGTTTTTAGACTCTTTTTTTTTTTCATGAAAAATGCTATTTTTTGCCATAGTTTTACATTGACAGTTAACACTGCCTCACAATACAACATGGGCTGGAGCACAGTTTTCTTGTATGGGGAAGATCTGCAATCCCCTTACCATGCCTCTACTGGTGCCGTGACATTCACCAGACTACACTTTATGAACAGTTACATCCTTGTCACAACATCAAGGCACTAAAATCATTTTTTCACAGTGCTGGGAGTACTCACATGGAGCTGAACCATGACTTTTCCAGATGAGCAAGCATGGTGCAGAAAGGTTTTTCTCAGCACAGAACTGCAAGGTACAAAAAGCTGTTTAACTTGATTTCATATTGGAAATGTGCTGGTTCACACAAAACCTTGTTTAACCTGTCCTTAATTTAGCTAGTCCACTCTGCTTGTTCCTTCTCCTCCCTGTGAAATTAGAAACTCATTTCCTGGATAATTGACATAGACTTTGTCCATATGTAGTCACATGATGTGTAGATTGACTTTTGTAAATCAGGAATGCTAAACAACATCCACTAGTTCTTTAGTAAACACAATACATTTCTTCTAGTTGCCTTAAAAACATCCAGCCGTTCTTTTGAATATTTTTAGTTTAAAGAAACAAAAGCAGGAAATGTTCGACAGACATCGACTCTGATATTGCGGTAAAGCTTATGGTAAACAGTAAAGTAAGATGGGTATCTAATTCAACTTCAAACCACAGTGACTCAGTTTCATGCTGTAAAACTACTGAGAAGTAAAAACAAAGTCATGGTGAGCCAATCAATGAAGCGCAGAAGGAGACAGTCATGGATTGGCTCCGATCAGTCCTGCTGTCAAACCAAAACAGCAAGGGTCAGCACAGCAGTGCCTGTGAAAAGTCCTAAAAAAGTCCTTGGTGATGCAGGCATTATTTGAGCCCTGCGGTCTTTTAAGCTCTGATCCATAGCTACCTGTAATAGATGCTTAAAATATTTGTTTTGCCAATCTCAATGATATTTCAGCCACTCAGAAAGATACTTAGGCATCACTGCATTTCAAACATGTGGATGAGTTTAGTGCTTTTCAGATTTTTTCAGTACTCTGAAGTGTCACAAGTGTCAACATGGATCCTTTTATATTTCTGGAGTGTTGCTAACCTGCAAAAATAACAATTTCTGCTTTTCAAACATCTAACATGACTTAGTTTTATTAATTTCAGTTACAATAGTGCTCTCTGTAGCAAGAGGAATGATAGTTTAACAGAAAGTACAAAGGCTGAATAGGCATTTTTAAAAATTAAACTGCTGCAAAGTCATTGACCCATTGCTGTGAATCCCTGAACCCCTATAGTCATTTATAGTGGAGGACACCTCTGATGTGGAACATTTAGTCCTTTGTGACTACAAGTGCCACATGTGCTCATCACAAGTCCTGCACACAGTTACCTTTGACTGTGTCTGCCCATCCCCAGGCAATTTTCAGCATATTGTCACTGGATTTTAATCCTGGTCTCCTTTCTATAATGCTTACCTGACATTGTTTTATACCTGCAATAGTTTGTTTAGTACTAACATTACATTAATTTGCATTAATGCAAACAAGTTGGTTGAAAAGTCTGATCTAGTACTTTAGTACTGACTCAAACTTCATATCAGGTAATACCTACAACTTTCTTTACTTACCACGCTGCTCTGAGAAACAGCTCTCAGTTCTTTGACAGCCTGGCTGTGAGACTGTGTCCGTCTCCTACAGTACCAGGCTCCCTGGGCTCCCTCTGTTACTGCTGCTGATTACAGATTAATCTGTTTATTTTCTACACTGGGATGCATGTGTCTAAATTGCTTTGGGTTTTTGAGTCTTATATTTATTGACCACCCTTTACAGTTTCTGTCCCTTCTCAATATGTGTATTTAAGACCATAAGTTGCATCTGTTTTCAGTAATGTGAGGGGCCTACAACCATACAGTACCAGTCTACACGAGAGGAGTATTTAAATGTAATAGTGGGAATAAATGAAGTGAGACAGTGTGAAACATTTGTGTCCAGCTGCTAATTTGGACCAGTTGTTTTATGGTTAGTAGGTTAAATGACCATAAGGTCCAGGACCCATTGTAGCATCTGACAGAATGTCCAGATTTCCAGTCTGTCTCTGGCTTATTGGAAATGCTGTCGATAGCTTATTCTATAGGCTAATTTGTTTATTGAGATTGTAAACATATGTTTGTGGTTTTGTGTTTAGCTGAAATGAATGTATGAACAAATATTTTTAAAATACAAAATTAAAAATAATGCATTTGCCATTACTGAGCTAACTTATGTCTAATAAACACACAAAAACCAGACTAAGACTTTAAAAATCAGTCCCAGACAGGCCCAGTATAGTTGGCTGGACTGAAGCCATTCTGGAATTTCACTTCAATAAATGTACTTACATACCTACATTTAACCAAGTACTGTACAAATTTTAGTCATTTGTACTTTACTGGTCTATTTTCATTTTAGCCCACTTTATACTTCTAGTCCATTATAAAATTAAATTCTGTAAATTGCAACTATTTTGATAATAATTGAAATCATTTTTCTTGTGAAAACAAATATTTCACATCTCATCATGATTTTTCTTTTAACCATTTTCTGTTAATGCTTTTGAGGTTTGCACAGCTGGACAAAATAAGCATTGTGAAAATGTTTCTGTGGGTACGTGTTATTTTTTTTTTTTTCATGGAATGCTTGTGTATTAATGACCATTATCAGATGCAAGACATTTACTTGATGGATTATTGTCACAGTGTGTTATTAGTAATTTTATCTGAATACTTCCTCCACTACTGTCTTCCAGTCTCTAATACCACCCCTCATGTAATTTGTCCAGAGCTGACTCCATTCAGTACCAAGTTCTGTGGCAAGACTGAATTAGCTTGGATTTTTATGGAATGTTCCAGAAATATCTCACGTATTTCACTTGACACTGACATAGCCTTAATTTCATGGCGATTACAAGCATACCCATGACACCATAAAGCCACCATCATACCTAAAATTAAATACAGACTTTCTGTTACTCTGTGGTTCATAGCACAGTAGTGTAGAAATTAATACAAACTGTGAACACAGTTTGCTCTGGTAGCTCTGCAGTGATGATGTGAGAGGGTTTCCATGGCAATCATTGATAGATGTTCAATTCAAGGACATTTCGCATCAATGAATGAGTGAATGGAGTTAAATGTCTACATAGAGATGATTACACAACTGAACTGTGCTGACCCTTGCTGTTTTGGAGCTAATCCATAAGTGTCTCTTTCTGCTTGTTCCAGCGTTAGAAGAAGAACTTACACATTTTAAAATGTGTAAGTTGAAGGCAGAATTGATAATATAGATTATCTGCTCCTGTCCATTTCAGCTTCTGAGATCTTTAGCAATGCACATTGTAATGTGCCAAAAGTGAGGTGGGCATTCTCATGGAAGGCCAGTTTTTATGCTTCTGATTATTTTACCTGGTCTTACAACTACATGGTATCTGCTTAGGCTAAGCTGCCATCAACAGCCCCAAGGGCTTGAAATGCAGTTTCATTAGAATGTCTTGACCTGCTCAGTAGTTCAGCTGCTATCCCCAATTATGTTGCTCCACTGCTGCCGTCAGATATATCAAAAAATTACCACTCTGACCTACAAGTGTTCTTCAGTCCTATCCTTATACAAGCATAGAGGAGATACTTGGAAGCATGACCTGCCTGCTTTGTATTGGCTGAGGTTAAGCCGCACAGACTGGCCAATCTGGATTGTTAGGTAACTTCATCTGAGAGCCAAGATTGCTCAGTTTTCCAACCACCATCACTGTATAAATCTAGTGATCTCAGCAGTAGCCACTATTTGGCAACCCCTCTGAATGAATTAGGGCCCTGACCATGACAGTGTTAGACTGAGGATATTTTTTTGTTTTTTGCACTTTTTAGCTATTTGAAAAAAGTGCATGGCTGTAAGTCATTTTAGCTGACTGTATGATAAAAAGCTTACATTTACTACTTGATTACTTGATCCTATAATAGAATAATATATGTCTAACAATACTGTATTCTGTGTTTACATAGAGTCCAGGATCAATAGATGTTAATCTGCTGTAATGTATTATTTATCTGCCGCAGTCTAGGGCACTGACAGCAGCAGCACCCATATGTTTTGCTATCAAATGAGGCCTTTCACCACAGTTTCTCTGTATATGCTCCACTTTTACTGTTGGTGGCCTGTATGTTGACCGTTGATTAAAATACTATAATGCTGATTCTTTTCAGAGGACCTTGTAATTACTAGTTGTTTAATTTACAGAGAAAAAAATCGGACCTATTTTACTTAATTTTGTTCCTCTTAAAGCTTAAAATCAAATCACTGGTAGACCTCAGCAAGTTAATCATTGTTGCAGCACTTTTAAGCCATGTCTGATCTGGTTAATATGTCTAAACATTAACTCTGCACTTCCCCTTGACATTAACTGTTCAAAGTTAAAAGAAGGAAAATTTTTGTCAAAATATCTATGAATGATTTGTGTATAATTGTCAAAACACAATTAGTCTATTTGCTTTCTTATTTAAGAATATATGCCGTGTGCAATACAATGAAGTTCAAATCACAAGCCTGCATGACTGTCCTTGTATTTGTTACTCTGTGCTGCTGTATGTCCGACAGGGATGTTTTGTGTTTGTGTGGAAGGCTGAATTCTGCTAGTGTGACATAATTATCCCATTATATAATTAGTGTTTATTTATAGGCTGTGAGGTGTTGTTAGATAATATCACAAGCATACATCTGTAAGCAGTGGAGCAAATCGCATGAGTCACTGCAAGGGCAAAGGTAATGCTAGTCGTAGAAAATTGATGGAGGAAAAAGAATCTGAACCTCTGTTACAGATTAATCCAAATTTAATAATTTATGTTCATTTTATAAGTTGATAAAAGCATGGTTTGTAGTCTAAATCTTTTTTCTGTCATGAAGTATGTTTGTTCAGAATACATCAGACTAAGCTGGTTGAAACTGCAGTCAGAGCAAATTGCAAGTGGAAAATAAACTGTGGCCTCTGGTGCAGCCTTCTCACCACTGTCCTGTCATCTGTGGCTCTCTGCCTGAGGCACAACAGATCGTGTCCCAGGGACTGAGGCTGACCCCCACAAAAATGTGATGTTTCAGGTGGTGAAGCTGAACTCAGTCTTGTCACAATTCCAGACTAGAAATCATTGGTATTTATCATTACTATCATTACATAATGTCACATTTACATTCCTAATGTGATTTAGATCTTTTGTAGCTGTAAAGTCTCTTTCCTGCAATAATGACGATAATAATAATTAATCACTAGTATATTAATTTATTAGTCCTGTCATTTTTAGCTCTTGCTCTCAAACCCTATTATACCAGAAAACTAACAATTTACTTAAAACCATGCTTCTGAATAATTACTGATTTGATGAAAACCATAAGGGTTGCTTTGAACTGATTAGAAAATTACTCTCCAATATAGACTGAGACATAAACATTTTACTCTGATATGTTTGTGGAAGTTGATAGATTTGCTTTGGATTATGTTTTTTTTGCATACATTACCCATCTACTCAGTGATGCAGAACAGTTTACAGCTGTTTTAGTGTACTGTGGGAAATAATGTCTGCATTTTTCTGTGTGTAAATGTTGGTGGAAATTAAGTTTTACTACAAATACCCTAGACAAGAGAAATACAGCCTCATTTGTAGGTCCTTATGATGAATTGTTTGTACAGGTGGTCACATATTTGGGCAATCCTACAATGATGAGAATTGGTGGTATGTTGTAACAAAGCAGACAATTCATTTAATGAGTTGTTAATTCTCTGAGTGAATGCACACTGATCAGCGAGCTGCCTCGGTGTTTGGCTGGAAGGGAACAATTCATTCTTTCATCCCACATGATTGAACACATGCTGTCTCCTCCGGGGCCATCCACAACCATATGAGGCCAAATAACATACATAGCCTAATTAGTGTACAGTCCCTGGGCTCATCACAGCCTTCGGAGACTTGAACTGAAATGGCTATTAAAAAAAAAAAAAATGAAATTGGCTTGACATGGAACATGCTGTGTCAACAGGTGCACTCGCTTAGCCCGTTCAACTCATTCAAATTGTATAGCTGGAAATACCCTTAAAGCATTATAGATCATGATTGTGTGAAACATAACAAATACAGTATGCAGCTAACATCAAATTTTAGGGAGAGCAGAAATCACATTTATCAGTGTTAGAAATTAACTTAAAAATGCAGATTACTTTACTTATCACCTACCTTTTTTCTTTCCTCTCGAATGTCTTTTGCACACATACTAAGAGCTTCACATATTATTACAGTACATGCACAATTCCCTGTGAAACTCAGCTTTTTACTGAGCGGATTATCTTGGAACAGACCTAAACAGAACACTCACAAATTAAACACACACACACACGCACAAACACGCACGCACGCACGCACGCACACACACACACACACACACACACACACACAAAGTCCATGTTGGCTAGGTGCCTCACGCTCCCTGCATCATGTGTGGAGCAGATTTGTCATTTCCTGGGAGAAGGGAAATCAGTGTTGTTGTGGTTGCAGCCATAAACAAACTATTCCTAATGTTTTCTGCTGCTTGCTTGTCCTGATTATGTCGCTAGTAAAATATTGCATTTATAGTGAAGAAATTGCATTACCTTTGTTAGATGAGCAGGGCTTAGCAGATAAGACTGATACTTCCCATGCACTTTGAGTCCAGGTTTTCAGTTTTATTTCATTACTATTATTATAATTATAATAATAATAATAATTATTATTATTATTAATTGGTTGATTCCAAAGTCATGATGTTTTGGCATTTGTGGTTGAACTTTTAGAAAAAGTTTAGGGCATTTTTACATGTGTTTAGCTTAATGTTCTTTCAGGGAAACCCAACCACCTGCACTTATTGGCAGTGACCAGAATTTGATTTAAAGTGACTGGTCCCTAATAAGCACTTTTAATCAGGGGTCACATTTGTTAAACAGCTAGGCATCTTTTGCAAATAATGTGATGGCTTCTGAGCACAAGCAATTAAATGTCAGAGGATGGGCTACTGTGAGCCATACTTTCCTTTATTAAGCTCTAAATGGAAATGCTCCTGTGCTGTGGAGTTTATTAACTGCTCTAGAGGGCAATTATGTAACAAATAACGTACTATGGGTATAAGATGCAACATTTAGATTCATATTGTGAGCATTTCTGTAACCTCAACTGATATTTTTGTAGTTATTTTGGTAAATGACAATCTACAGCCACTTTCACACTAAATGTTACCGAACTAATGCCTCTAGTCATTTATGCTTTTAACAGTGAGGTACATATTCTCACATATTTCTCATTCTTTGCACCTTACTGTTGTCCTGTAGCTGTGGTAACAATTGAATTTCCCCACTGTGGGATCAATAAAGAATTATCTCATCTTATCTTATCTTATATACAGGCTAGAGCGGACCAGTCAATCTCAACACAGCATGTGTGGAAAACTGTGACACACTGTGTCTATGTGTGTGCATCTTTTCACAAACGGTATTATACAGCACGCCTTTCCCTACACCGTACATTATCTACACTCCTGTAATAGGCTCCCGGGCAGAAGCATTTTCAAAACGAGCCAGATAACATCTAGTATAGATATGACATGACTTATAATAATGTAATCTAAAGCATCTATGCTGTGAATAATTTCTTCATTGTGCTTCTTCTCACACTTGATCCTGTTGAAGCAGAGCAATATCAGAGCAATGGTGCTGCTCATGTTTGCACTCAGTCACAGTTTCAAGCAAAAACTGTTAACAGTTACACATTACAGTGCAGGCCCTCATTCATGTTTTGCTTGTACAAATATGTAATTGAGAAATGCTGTTCACATGCTGTGGCTTTAATGACAAACTTGATTATGTGTTGTGGGAACTGAACAGGAGGATAGGATGTTACAGTGTCAGACATGCGCTAATGCACATGGGAAAGAAGTCAGTACACTGTCTGGAAAGAGGGCAGGAATAACAAAATACAGATAATGTCATGCCTTGTGTCTATGTGTAGTTTTGTTGTAACTACTGGACTCTCTTTTTTACTTTGTCAGGTGGCATCCCCTTTATCCTGACTGGAGAACTGTTTGAACAGTCCTACCGACCTGCTGCCTTTATGATCGCTGGCATTGTGAACTGGCTGTCCAATTTTGCTGTGGGCCTTCTGTTTCCATTCCTTCAAGTGAGTTACATCATTTAAGTCTGAACATATATTAGGCCTGAGGTCAGTTAACTACAACATCTGTAGAGATGCGTCAAATAAGTCATTATATGATTGTCAGATGAAACTATATTTCAGCTTTTCATTAACCCTTGCAGCAGCTTTCTGTACGTCGTGTTGTTGAGTGCTTGTGCTGCCTGCTGCTCACAATCTTGTGCATGTCTTTATTGGACTCTCATTAGTTGTTGTCCCTGTGATGTGATGTTTTTGTAGTCCCATCACATCACACTGTTTCATCAATGTTATTACTGAGTCGCCTGTGAAAGGTTCAGTGACCTCTGCTGACTTACTTCACAAGCCTTTCACAATGATGGTTTTAACTTAGCTCTGCACTTTTTGTTCCTTTTAGCAAGTTCAGTATCAGTGCTGGATAAATTCATACGATGTCCTTCACTGAAATATAACCTAACTGTAATGGAAATATGGCTGACGATGATGATGATGATGATGGAAAAAGAAAAATGTATTGGCAGTTATTGAACATTACTCTCCTGACTTTTGCAAGGTAACTTTCTTCATGCTGTTCTGGCACTCTCAGCTTTGGTGCAGAATATTTTTAAGGTCAGCCCTGATTTAACAGTACGAGATATTAAAATGAATTCTCCCTTCCTACTTCCTGTACTTTTAAGCTGGTGCGATCACTCTTCGATTGGCACAGCAGTGAGTAATAGCAGCTAAGCTTCTGAGGGTTTTCCACCAGCACTAGCTTTTATTAATCAACTAGAATTCCAAGGCACAGCTTTATCTCCCTTCATGGCATGATGATCTGTCAGATTTTCATTTTATAACTTTGGGGTAATGGCAGTAAAACATACTGTAAAGGGCCATTTCCCAAAGTGTACACATTAATTTTAGTGTTCTACCCAGCCTGTGAAAACTGTTGTATAATATCTTCTGAGGTGCAGAGAAGTTTACAATTCGTCTTTGTTTTTTTTTTTTATTGGCTTTAGTTTGTAAATTGAAATACAAAAACCTACTACTGGAGATTTCAGTCTGAAAGAAATGTTCACTTGCTGCTTGGCCCATGTAAACAAAGTGTTAGGCATGAAACATATGAGGAAAGGTGAATAAAGAAGCTCAGAGAAGCACATTCAAAGCCTTATATGAACTGTATTGTTGCTAAAATGCTAAAAAATAAGTGATTTATTTTGTGTTTACATAAGAAGCAGGTACCTATTTAACTTAGAATATGAAGAGTAAACCTGATATCTATTCAAGTTCTTTCTGACTTTCACATAAGGCTCCTAAATGTGTGAGAGAGCAGTAATAGGTTGAGGAGTTTCAGACAGAAGAGACTATTATTGTCTGAAACTGGAATGTTTTCCTGAAAACTGCAACCTCACTTCTAAAATCAGGTTGCTTGACATGACAGCTTGACATTAATGTCTTCTCTTATTTTACTTCCTCTGTACCTCTGGCTCTCTTTCTTTGGCTTCACAGCTTTTTTTCCTTTTACTTTGCTTTCTGTCATTCTTACCTTTTTACTTTTTTTACTTTCTTTGTCACCTCAGTGTCTTTATTGATGCAGCTACGTAAAGTTTTACAGTTTAGAATTGGTTTCAGAGGGTATTACATGGGACTTTTTATAGAGCACTTCATGCATTGGATGTGGTTTGTTTGGATTGTTTTATATTGTATTGCAAAAACCTTGAAAACCTGAGTTTTCAACGTCCTGATTATGACTTCACAACGTCCACTCTTCAGGTTGTCTGCTGCTGTGAGCAGAACTGATTCTAAAATGTGATACACATGATATTGTAAGTGGAATATAATGATAATTTATGTTAAGATGCTGCCAAAGGAGGACTGAAGATTTTTTGCAATCCAGATTAACTGCCAGTCTAAGCCTTTTTCTGGTTATTAAGTGCTTGTACTTGAACATGAACAAAAAGAAAGGGAACTTCCTGTTTCTTTGTGGAAACGCTGAGACAATTTAATATGCTAATTAAATTCCTTAATCCTTTCTTTTTTTTCTTTCTCAATTTTTAACCTATGCAAGACTTTTTCAACCATTGTTAATGATGTCTTGTATTGATAGTAGCAAAATGGAGAAAATCCAGTCAACATTACAATAAATATTCATGTAAAATATTCAAAATATATTTTCCCATATTATTGTTTCTTGGTCCCAGCAGAGAAGACAAGAGCCCAAAATATTGGTTTGCTGAAAAAGCTGAAAAACAATCTTTTCAGGAAATAAACTAATGTCAGTGTATGTTAAATCATAAAAGGTATAATCATACCACATTTAAATTTAAATCTGCATATTATCTATTAACTACAATGTCCTACAGTCTAAATTCATGCACAAATAAAAAACACACTATTCAATGTCTCATGACTACTATTCATCATCATCAAAATTCATGTTGTCAGATCTGCTGGAGTATACTGTAGTTTTACAGGGCTCATTTCCACTTCCAGGTATATATCCTTGATGCTTGATGTAATTGTCTTAAACCATTAATGTTTGTTTGTATTTCACTGGTATGGCAGCACACAGCTGACTGCCTTATCAAAATCCCTTTTTAGTGTATCCATTGATTTCCCGTAGTCTTATTGGTTAGTAGATTTCACAACATGTAAAATATAATCCTAGTCTATTTAGCCAAACTCTTGAAAATGTAGTCAAATAGTCTCTGAAGAGCATTGCTACCTGGTTGAAATGTGTTCCATTTCTAAGATAAATCTATGTCAGTGGGAGTTAGTGGCAGCTCATGAATTGCTGCACTCCAAAACCAAACCGGCCATTTAGACAGACAGCCCCTGAAGAGATTAAGGACCACAGTGCTCTGAGGCCCCTGAATTTACACACTCTTAAACAAGGCCTGCAATGTCCTGGTAGAGAGGGATCTGTGGCTCATTTGGACATGAAGTCTTTTACACCGTGCCAAATCGGTATCCTTTCAAAAACACTGGGAAGTCACTGACAGCAGATGAGTTTATCTTTGCTAGGACGAGACCGCGATCAGTGAGAGTAAAGCAAACGTGGGCAGACTAAATCTATTTTACATTCTTATTAAGAACAAAACAAAACAAAACATTTCTCTCTTTTTCTCAGAGTATTGACTGATGGTGAGCAACATCAAGATGCTCCCAGATCAGTTCCAGAGTTTCAGACATTCTGTGAAGTAGCAAAGCGAAGGATATAGACCCCCTGTGCGGGTGATGAAACCCTCATGACAGGCCAATATGGCTGGCAGATGGTCTTTGATAGTCAAGAAGTTTCCTTCACCTGTCATATCCTGCAGGAACAACAACAAATCGGAACAATAATGCAGCAAGTAGAAAGTTTTGAATGGTTTCCATCATGCTGAGGGCAGACTGGAAACATCCATATGTAGCCTCTCTCTGGCCAGGTTTACCATTTTGAGTGAAAATAACAAAAACAGAATCCTTGAATGTAAACTTCTAGTAGTATCACCCACAGGTCAGGAGCTGTATACCAGCTGTATGAAAACTGTCAGTTTGGTTATGCTGAGGGAAGTCTGGGATTAAATGTTGGTTTGTAAGGAAAAGGTATCACTTAATCATTTATAGTGGCCTGCACATATACTGTACTGTACTGTCTCAACCTGGCTGTGAGTCCCAGGAGCCTGGGACGTACCTTGTATGCAGTGGCAGAAGATCCCTCTAAGCTATTTTCTTCTGAAATCTGGAAATTTATATGTATCAGAATTGAACTAAAATGTGTGAAATGAAATTTAAAAAATCTGCAACTGAGGTAAACAATTATTCTGGAACATACTGAAATGTAATTTGCAACACCATGACCCTAGTAGCAGTAGTTAGATTTTTTTATTTTTATGTTTTTAATTAGATTGTGGTGCATAATCAGAGGCTCATTTTCTCTATTGGCAGGCCCATCTATAAAGAGAGCATTTCCATACCATGCGGTTTGAAGTCCTGCTCGGTTTCAAGGCCATCTGGTGTGTTACTGTGCACCCAGTTGTCGAGATTTATGACAGAAAAACTGCAGGCAGAAAAAAACCATACTGAACCTGTCTATCCACGCCCCGAGCCATGTTGGATTAACTTTTGTTTCACAATCACAAAGTACCAGGATTGCAAACAGTTTTGCTTGCGGCAGAGAGATTCCTCACTCTAACTTTTAATTGACATGTTTTCTGGTTAATATTTAAATGAAATTCATATTTGTTGTGCCATTTATATACTGTATTCAGTTTCTTGTACATCACAACTCCCTACTTGATAAGCCCTTTAGACTATATCTCAATATTCCACATACTGAGATACTGCAAATTCATTTCAGTTGCCTAAATAAATACTCCACCTTTTTACTGCTTAAATTTTATTTTCTCTTAATGGTGGATGTTTCTTGGCACATTAACTTTGTCAATACTCCCACTATTTCCAAGAAATATTGAAGGACTCATGCGAGAAATTATTGTGAACTACTGTAAATTAATTAGATCGTCTGTGGAGAAGGATGTTACCTACAAATTCAAGTGAGAGAATCAGTAGCAGCAAGCAGCCTGGAGGATTTATCTGATCTGCAGTATGGGGAAAGAAAATGCTAATGAAGTTGTACTAAAGTCTGTGAGGGCAAACAAAGTGTAATATAGCCTGTATATGGTTACTACATTATTTATTACTTTAGTTCTTTTTCTTGCTTCCTCAATTTTCTCTTAAGCTTTTCAACAGTATTTAATGTCTCATCAGGTACCCCTAAATGATGACATTCATCCTAAATACATCAAGTTGAATCCATTTGGCTGTAATGTCCTTTGAAACTCGACTAATCATCTTTAATCATCACACAGATCTATGTAATCTCATTCTGCCAGAGCTTTACATTCATCATGACCAGTAAGTAATCAATACAGGTCTTGATGTAATGCGATGGCAACACCCTGAAATGAATTGTCACACTAACGACATTTTTGTGGATACCTTGACTTATAGTAAACATCATACTGAATGCTACTATAGAAAAGCATAGAGGTTGTTGATTAATTGCAGGAAGGAGGAATTTTAATTTAAAATGGTCTAATCTAAAACATATTGATGATACTGCCCTTGTTCTTGTGCACCAGCTATATGTGCTCCTTTCATACCTCCTTTCACCTCAGGTGTCAAGCCCTCTTCTTTACATGCCACTCATCCTTTTCTAAAGGAATTTATTTAAATGCTTCACTGAAGAGAAACCACTTTTTGTGGTTTTACCGTCAGAAAATAAGGGCTGAGGGCTCAGAGAAAGTGCAGAACCTGTAGATTTTTATATTTGGGTTCCTCATTTTGAGTGTCCCTTTTTGCATACAAAGCTTCATTTAGCATAATGAAAATAGCTAAATTAAATAAAAGTCAAGCACTTTAATTTAAGACTGTATTTCATTTTCTTTAATTCATTCAAAAACAGAAATGCCAAAATGAGTTTGTAAGAAAAAAAAATGTGTTTAGCTAATTATGTAACTGCTCATTTGCGAACAACAGCTGGGACTCTTGCCAGGCAAATAAAGCCAGAGATGCTCAGCACAGACACTCAGGTCAATTGACACTCAGGTTTGTCAAGACAGATGTGTGTGTGTTGAGGCTTCCTGGCTCCAGTGTTGTGCTAAACGTAAGGTATGACAGTGGTATTGATTTTTTCATCTATCCCTCTGAACAAAAACAGTGCTTGTTGAAGTGAAGATGTATTTAATTAAGCAGTGATAAAACCACAGTACTGCATGTAGGTGCAATCCACCTTAACAAAAATGCTTCAAGTTGTCTGCAAACTGTCTGAAATAGATGAGCAAAGACATTTTTTAAAAAACAGCATGACAACTACATTTGTCATGCTTGTGCTTATCTGACAATGGATGTTGAATTGCATATTTCCTAGTGAGAGAAGTCAGGTCCTATTGTCTGCCTGATAATTGCCCTCTGTGCTGAGGATGTAGTTCAGTTCTACTTTTTATGGACACAGAACTTTGTCCTAGTTTTCCCTAATTGGATCCTAATGGCATTTGACATTGCAATCATCATATATTGGAAAAAAAAATTGAGATATGTCAACTGAAGTTGATGCTATGTTGAACCTACAGTTTTCCAAACTTAATCAGGCATTTCTTCAATTTTCTATTCTTTTTCATTTGTGGAAGGAGCCTAAATGGGGCCTTCCTTTAGTTGTGTTCGTACAACAATAGAGTTTTAATTAAAATACCTGGAGCATGTTTGAAAAGTTAAAGATTTTCATCTTTTAGAGAGATTATTGAAAAGAGCTTGTCCTTTTTTGTCTTTTGTCTTTTTTGTCTTAATCTTTATTATTGAATATAATTCAATTTAGAAAATGGATATATATGGTATGAAAATAATTAACTTTAATTTACATAACTGATTATAAGTTCAATCTCAGAATATAATTAAAGTAGACTGCTTTGTTGAAAAGCAGATTTTAATAAAAAAGCAGAAGGACTTTCCTGAAATGTTTTTATAGTGTATTTTGGCTGATTTAACACGCGTCCAGCTGATTTAAAATGAATCCTGGATAATGTTTCAAGTGAATATTGGTGAAGCTATGAGTGTATATTTCTTTGCTTGTGCATAATAATTGTAATTATGTGTAATTTGCTTTGTATTCTATACTTAGCCATCCAACAAACTAGAATCTGTAATGTATCTTCAAACACATTATTTTTATCACATTATTATCAGATGATTGTGATATGACAGGAAGTCCAATATGCATCAGACCCTACATGTACATAAGCCACTTAAACAATTCTGACTCCTGGGTTTAATTGAGAACCTATCAGGAACTATGTGCCTGATCTTTAGACATGTATTGAATTTTTCAAACACTCCCTTGCACCCAGAAATACGATCGTGCACATAGCAGTGTAACTCAGAATGGGTATGATTGCTGGTCGATGCTGGATGCAGGCAGTTAGACCTTGGCATTCATCATGAATGGCAAGGTCCAATACAGTCACACTAACAACAACGATAGGACTTCTTAGGTGTACCCTTGTCGACTTCAGAACAGGGGTTCAGAAATGTATTGATGTGATATTAACAAATCATTCAGCTGTGTCAAGCAATAAAGCTAGTGTGATGGAACAGGAAATGTAAATTGCCCTGCATTACACTACATCTGCAGTATTTTTATTGCAGCATGGGCTGAACAATGTCTCAGCCAATGAATGCTTTCCTTGTTTCCACAGTTATCCAGCCTATGGCTATACATATACTCCTCTTGCAGTACAAGCAACAGCTGGCCCACTGCCACTGCAGCAACCTTTATAAGCTTTTTTAACCTTTCAAATGCACATTCTCGGAGGCAAGGTTTCCATTACTGTAACGTCAAGGACATATTCAAAAAAAAAAAAAAAAAGAAACCGAAGGAGCTAGACAAAAGTATGCAGCAGTTTGAATTAAGCGAACATTTGCTTGCAGCATGCTGGACACTGTCATGACGTTGGTTTGACCTTCTGTCAAATGTTTTCTGACTGTTTTCTCTGCAGCCCCTGCAGAGGAACCTAAGTTTGTCCTTTCACTCAGCTACACCCATGTGTGATGATGTGGAGATAAAGTAAACTGAGACCTAAAACAGCTAAAAAGGGCATATCTCATCTGGAGAGTGTCAACATAGGATCTCAACATTGTCACGCTACACCATCATGTCTTACACAAAGGCTTAGCTGAATCTAGTGAGCTTCACAAAATATTCAGACCCCCTCAGTTTTTGTTTTTTTTTTGTTTTGCTTTATTTGTGTAGGCTGAAATTTGCAAATTAACCCGAATTATGAAAATGTTATAAATTCATTAAAAATCTAAAACTGTCTCTCTCATTTACAGAAGTATTCAGACTTCTGTGGCATTGAAATTGTGGTCATGTCATGTTTGCTTTAATTTTCCCTGAAATGTGTCAGGAACCTGATAGGAGTCCACCTGAAAAAGTCCATTTGAGTTCTCTGAATTGAGTGGGCACAGGTTAGACATAGTAATTTATCAATTTCAAAATAAATTTGCAAAATGAAATGTGCAAATCGTGAAGCCATTTAAGCCAGTGTTTATGAGCGTATGGGCACATCGGCCACTGTCAGAGAGAGAAATACAGTGAAAGATGAGAATAAACAGCTACTTCTAGTTAATGGATGTTCTGTGAGAATGGTGTTAATATATGTCAGTCAGTGGAAGCACAAGCAAAAGTGGGACTCTTCATGTAATTTGATGGATAATGGATGTACTATATACAGATAAGTGGCAGTGATGCCATCAAAGAATTGTGTAGATTGGGAGAGGCAATGAAAAGAGTGCAGGAGATAAGGCTGACCAAGGCAAGGAAGGAATGGACAAGTGTGAGAGACAGAAAGCGACAGAGGGCTATTTTTAGCCAGCCAATGCCACAAATATTGCAGTGTTGGCTTTGTTGGCCGAGGTTATGCTGGGCTCACTTAAATCCAAATCACAGCAGTGACTCATTGGTTACTGACTGGCACCTGAAACAAGCACTGACCCCTGTTCAGAAAACACAGTGCTGCATTGTCACATCCCTTTATCCCCATGACAGGTCCCCGCTGAGCCTGCTGAAGTGGGGGACCTGTCTGGGCGTCTGACTGGGTTACAAGTTTAAAGAAGGAGGAGCGCTTGGGAAATAAATGAGAATGTGTTAAGATTTAAGTTTAAAGCTTTGGTTCTTAGCAGTAACAATCTGTAAAATATTAATAGTTACATTGTTTATTCAATATAATAACATTTAAAATGCTAATATGAAATAACATAAAGCAATAGGTGCTATTTATAACTCCAAATAGGTGAGAGCCACAGACACATTACTACACAGTGGTCCGCTGGACACATAAAAAGACTCAAAACTAGATTATTTGACCATGAGCCTCTTTAAACCCGTTTTGTGTCCCTTTATGGTCATTTGTGTTTTTGTAGACATTTTGGTTCTTTTATTGGGCATTTTGGATCTTTTGTATCTCTGTAATTGTTGTCTGATTGTCTTAGTTTGTGTCATTTTGCAGTGGTTTTGTTTCTTAATAGTTACATTGCATCTCTGGGTATTCATTTTGTGTCTCTCTGTGATTGTTTTTCATTGCTTTGTGCTCATTGTGCAACATTTTGCAATCTTTTGTCTCACTTTATGGTCAGTTCAGTCAGTTTTAATTATACAGCACAGCAGCACACATTTGCCTTAAAGTCTTTATAAATTGTATAGCACACAGCAGTCTGTGTCCAGCACTGAGTAGTGCTGTGCTCTTGGTTTGCAAGAATATCTGTGTCTCCATATGAAAGAGCCGCCATTTACTTAGTACTTAATTTACACTTAGTCACAGTTTTGGTAGGATCAATTATCCATTCAAATACAGGATGAGTTATTTATTTCAGTAGATCATTTTTTACATTTTTTAATTCAGAGTGGAGCATAGTTGTGATCTACAGTACAATAAAACATAATTTCACAGCACAGTGACCGTTCACATTTTTCCATGAGGAAATTGTGCTGTTATTCAGCAGCAACTGACCTAATTTAACCACTGGTAAGGCAGATTTTGATGTGCTGGACTGAATATTGAATGTCATAAGTTCTTTTTCATTTAACACACTGTCTGCAGCCAGTTGGAGTTTACCACATTGATAGCCCAATTTAAAGCATCCACACAGATTTTTTATTTTGCCTGCCCATTACTATTTTTTAGCTCACCTTTTTGTTTTAACCTCCTGGCACAAATCCACATCTGGGAGAAACAGTCTTGAAATAATGGAACAGGGGATTGCACACTATGAATTACAATAACAACACTAGAAAAGTTGTTGCAGTTCTTCCTTAATGGAGACCATTTCATACCATGAAAGATTCCTATAAGTTAACAAACTTAAAACAAAAAATAGAAAGATATTTACACTGCTCTGTCTTGACCACCCAGTTGATAACTGAAAATTATATTGCAAATGTTTGAGTGTAATTTTATAAAGAAGATACAAATATCTCTTATTAGCCTTCACTCCACTGTATAATCCAGACAAGTATCAGGTGGCATGAAAATTAACATTGATGCACAGAATCATCTTGCAGGCAGCTAAATTAATGTCATTGTGGAGTGGTGAAAACCACATTACTTGGATATGCAGCTGGGACTCTTTGTCTTTCAGTAGTTCCTTAAAAAAATGACACAGTCTGTAAACCTTGGTAGAGATTGCCTGATTGACAAAATTATCTCTCTATAAATTTTAATTAAGTTCTCAAGCTTTAATGGGATCTCATTATTGAAGATCTGCAAATGACCTTTCTATGGCAATTGTTTAAGCTATTATGGAAGAGAAGTCCTTACATAACTGAGGCAACTCCTGAGAAAGATAGTATGATACAATTAAAAACTCAAGAAGAGCTACTAAATATAATCCATGGTGAGAGTATAGTTTCACAAAAAACATATCTGCTAAATCTTAATCTGCCACCTTCCAATTTTTTTTAAAATAAGGGTTAGTTTTTTCATTTTGATATAACAAAACATTCCTCATTTTTAAATGTTTGGTAAATGGATGTAGATAATGCTCCAGTGCATTCAAAACACTTTATACTTCTATATACACCGTCCTGCACTGTGTCCTATCTTTTCCTGTCATGTCCTCCTTCTTTTCTTTGCTGCTCTGTTGTGCCCTGTCTTGTCCAATCCTACAAGAGCCTTGCCTATCACTTTTTATTTTGCATATTTGTGCCTTAGACTGGAAACACTGTTTTGCAATTTCCTGTTTCGTTTTGTCCCATCTTGTGCTGTCCTATCCAGTCTTGTACCTTTCTCTTCACAAAATTCTCCATTACTGAAACTACCAACTCCTCTCTTTATGTCACCTCACAACGTGTTTAAGCATGAAATGTGAAAATGTGATTCATATGTGCATGTTTGTGTGTGTCTGTGAATAGTGATGTGTCTTTGTGTGCATCCCTAATTGTGGGGTCCAAAATTAACACTGCCCAAACATCAATTGCAGGTAGATTTTCCATTTGGCGAGTAAATCTCAAAAGACAATCCATCACACTCATGGGTAAATGTTTGTACCCAAAAAGTCATGTAATAAAACATTATCTTGAGAGTATATGAGTATGACAGTTGTACGTGTCTGGCTACAATATACAGAGCAACACACACCAGTCGTGTGGTGACAAACTGGCAGAACACACAGAAAATAGTTGTTTCAACTTGGAGAAAGAATGTTGTTTAGACACATGCCAACATCAGGAAAATAGGCATTAACATACCCTGATGGTGTCATGACATCACAAGTTAAGCATTCAATAGGATTACAAGACTTCAAATTTACTTTTGTTCAGTACATCCATTGTCCATAAGTACATGCACTAAACAGCAAATACTTTGAGATCAGGATTTCTTAAGTTGTGTATTAGCTTTTAAATTTTAGTTATTACAATTTTGCTTCAAAGTCTACTCTGGCCTCTTTAAGTTTGTATTTAACATAAAATCTTAATATCTCAGTAAGAAATAAGATGCAACACAAAAAGGCAGGACATTATTTGGCCTATAATAAAATCTGCTTAGCTCAGGGAAATCTTAATTTTGGACCCTGCATAATTATTTGAATGTGCACCCAGCTGAGCTACCACAGCCAATCAAAAGCTTATCCACATGTCAGAGATGTGACCATCTCATTTTCTGTGGGGCTTGCAGAAATTCAATTAATGACAGGCTGAGTGGACACAGAAATGTTGGGTTTGCACAATGACTCATATCCTATGACAACTGGGAGAGAAAGGTGGTGTTTTCTGAGGAGCTTACTAACTTTGTAGCATTATGTCGCTGAGGGGGCATGGAAACTGGGTCAGGCCCTTAGCACGATGCTCTGCTTTTTGGTTTTTTTTTTTAAGTGCTATTATGAAATGCACTTAACAGAGGAGATCAGTGTCAGACACAGGCAGCAGTGATGATATAACCGCTGAAATCAAAAAAACAAGTAGTTCTTCATTGAGGTCATAGTTGTTTGGACACTGCATCTCAAATATTGAGTACATAGGACTGCATTTGAATTCTGCCCCCTTATGAGCAAAGAATTATAGGTTGGTGACATACTGGCAAGAGTCAAGGGGTCAGTCAAGTTTGTCTGCCTCACACAAAATCTCTGTCTCAGATCACCCCCCACCCCTCCATCTATTTCTCTCATATCTGTTTCTCTCTCTCTCTCTCTCTTGCTCACACACACACACTCTCTCTCTCTCTAAATCTCCCTCTGGGTAATCAGTCAGTGTGTATTTTTAAATCTGTCACTAATCTCTATTATTGGCATAGCACACCAGACAAGGTTAGCTTTCAAACTTTGGGCACTTCAGCATATTTCAGCACACAAACACACACATATTGTTGAAAATCTAAACTGGAAATGTTTTCTGATTTGCACATTCAATAACACACCTTTTGATATGAATGCAGTGGAGATGGGACACTGTCCTCAGCACAGATAACAAAACAGATGCTGCTGACTGTGGAGTTTGCAGCAGTTTAGAATGACTGGAAAATGACAGGATTTGATTCTCTAAGGGGGTCTAATCATTAAATAGTTTAGATGCTAAATTAGGAAAATCAAAAAAATACATCTTACCAGTATGTGTATTTAATGCAGGAATAACTGAATTGTTTTTATCAGTTCATTCGGTTCAGTGTTATCACTTAATTTCTGTTCTGAAGTCATGTCTAATGTAAATGTAGTAAATGTGTTCTACACAGATTAATTGGGCCTGTCTAACTCCTGCCTGTGTGTTTTCTGTTCATGTAGGAGACACTGCAGTCCTTTGCCTTCTTGGTGTTTGTGGTGATCTGCATAATGGGAACTATCTACCTCTATGTCGTTCTTCCTGAAACCAAAAATAAGACATTTTTGGACATTAGCCAGAGCTTTGCCAAGATCAACAAAATCCCTGCCCCCTCCCCTAGCCATGAAATTGAGCTGGCTCTGTCTATTAATTGTGACATGAATGAAAAAGTACAAGATGCTGCTAAGATGGAGAGTTCTTTGTAATTAAATTCTTCTGGAGAGTCAGGGTAGAGATGCATACTGAAAGTATTTGCTCTTTGTACATACTATGCATTTTTTTAAATCAATCACTGTTATCAGTGAAATGAAAATCCAAACAGTTCAGCAGTTTCAGTATATTTTGGCATTTTGTATAGGTTTAATATGTATGATATGAGAATATTTCAGATTACAGTATTTGTATTTGTCTCAATAAAAAAAACATACCAAAATGTTCTGCTTACCTAATGTACAACTACATGGATCAATATGCAGAGGCTGCAGAGTGTTGAGGTCATTTAGGTACCAAATGTGGCTCAAAGGGCCTTGCATGAAATGTTAATGTTAGGTAGAGTGTCTGTAGGAAATCATCATGCTGTACCATGTCAAAATCCCAGTTAAATGGAAACTTTCCAGTTTCATTTAGACATAATATTCAGAAATATCAGTGAAAAATACATTTTAAGCAATTTTACAACTTTATTAATGATGTACGTGGCTTATAAACTTGCTCTGATACAACAAGTCACCTGCCTAATCACACATCAGGCTGATCAGTTGTAGTGGTTTTGATTACTTCAGAATAAAACCGGCTGTTTCTTGAAGATTGCACTCCCACAAAGCTGGATGACTGACAGCAGCGCAGCACTGCTCACCATGAAATCTGACTAAGTACTTGGCAACGAGGAATGGGCAAATATTCTCCAATCTCAGTGCATGAAGCAGGAAGGGGATGTATCCAAACTGACTGCTGGTTGTATTTAAAGCAAAAGGTGGAGTATAAAGTCAGAGGACAGATCAACAGTCTCGACAGTATTGTTATAGATTTTCATTTTTTATTTTCACAACTGTTGCCTTTTCTTTTCAGTACTTAAATGTTGTAAGACAAAACATCATTAAAATTAGGACTGATATTTTGTAACTGTAACTATTCATATATATAATGATTTTCCACAGCTGCTGTGCTAGATGCTACAAATTTAACTCAAACCTGCATTTACTAACCATAAGTCAGAAAAAAGAAAAGTGATCTGATATTGTGTTTCAAGATGACATATAAGCTACCAAGGCTTATTTACACATCTGACTAATGTAAATCCAATATTTACCTTTCTTTTAACTCTGTTTCTCCACAGACTTCTGAGAAACATACTGATAAAATATGACTTTACCACCTAATCACTAGATTTGTCTCTTTTTGCTGCGCAGGTAGTTGCAGACTATTTTCTTCACTGCAAAGGCATCACCCCATAGTTCTTTTAGTTTCGAGGTCAAGACTATGGGGAAAGAAGGCACTGGCCATAAACTGCAACTCTAGGCGTCAGATGCAGATTAATGCCCAGCACACCTCACTATGTCCCCTTTATGTTTTCTGTGAGCCAGAGAACCAAAACGAAGAGCTGAAGGGACTGAAAATGTGCCATAGCTTGAGGGGAACTGCAGACTTGGGTGATAATTATCTTGCCAAACATTGTTTTCTGATCTGCTGTTATTGTAAAAAGCACATTTATAACCCAAATCCCCTGTGTTTTTTAGGCCAAACAGATGTGCTTGAACAACTGTCAGCTGATTATAGACAAGCTGGAGCACCAGCTACATTTCTTCATCTTGGTCAGGTTTTATCTTTGTCATCCTGAAGCAGCTTTATACTTGTACAGCATTGTATCTCAAATGCTGATGTCTTGGTTAACTTCTTAATATATGTATTTTTTCTTGGAGCTTTTCCAAATTTGAAAAGGGTGAAGGCTACATCTCACCAGATGGAGGCAGCCAGTGGAGGAGGAAATGATGTGAACACAGACAGATAAGCGTGGCATTGAAAAGCAGTCACAATTTGTTCCACAGTAGGGTGTGCTCAGTATTATAAAGTCTGCTACCTGGGGGGCTAACAGCCCCCCCAAAATCAACAAGTCATCCCTATGAGTTTAATTCCTGATCATATTCAGTGGCTTAGCATCCCAGGTTCTGTCCACCCTGCAAGCAGGCTGAGAAGTGGGTAGAATAGAAGAAACTGTCGTCTTTCTTTGACTCTATTCTCTGCAACATTAGTGGCAGACAGAACAGTTGCTGGTGATTTTTAGTACACTAATTGTGCTTTTGCAAAGCTGCAAAACTCTATGATAAGATGCGCTGTACAAAAATAGGAGCAGCACGGTGGATTAGTGGTTAGCACTGTTGCTGCACAACAAGAAGGTTCTTGGTTCAAAACCTAGGGTCTTTCTGTGTTCTCCCTGTGCTTGTGTGGGTTTACTCCAGATACTCTGGTTTCCTCCCACAGTCCAAAAACATGTATGTCAGGTTGATTGGTGACTCTAAATTGCCCATAGGAGTGAGTGTGAGTGTGTGAGGTTGTTTGTCTCTATGTGGCCCTGTGATGGACTGGGGACCTGTCCAGGGTGTACCCCTGCCTTTCACCCAAAGACAGCTGGGATAGGCGCCAGCAGATCCCTGGGACCCTAAATAGGAAAAAGCAGGTATAGATGATGGATGGATGGATATATAACAATACAGTATTTAATGTTTTACTGTATGTCCAACCTCATAGACATCCTCTCAATTAAAGATATTGCTAGATGATCTGGTATTTACACAGTATGGATACTCCAAATAAAGCGTGTCCATCAGACTCTAAAGTTGACAACCGAAGCTACAGAAACTGAAATATTCTCTTTGCACATTGTCTTAACACACAGCCAGAGTTTCATATGATCCACCTTTACCCACTGATATTAAACGGTGAATTAATGGTCCAGGTATGGTGGTTCAGTCAGCACAGTGAGAGCTGCTCCCCAAGTGAATACATATGAAAATGTCATATTTTCTACCTGGGTACCCATAACCTATCACTCAGCCTCACCAACTGCCTGCATATACAGTATGAACAGGACAAAAATAATATCCAGTGATATTAAAACATACATTATATACAGGACATGACAATGCATATTAGAACAATTTAAAGAATGGTGTTGAATGTTTGCATTACTTCTGTAATGGTTGAATTTGACCAAAAAATATTCTATTTGACCTCAGTCCTAACATTATGAATTTCAGGCTTGGGTGTGACTGTATTTCCGAGAAGTCTGAGTGCATCTGCTGTACAATATCCTAATGCTCTGCAGTGACAGGAGGTTGAGCTCCCCACTCTGAATGTGTGTCACTTGATGAATGGGCCATTTTGTACAGGGTTTTTTTTTTTCATGTCATCTGCCTCAGCATTTAAACTGTGACAGCCTAACAGGTATCTTAGCTGTCTTCATAATGTAGAAGGCTGCCTGTCAAAGGAGGCTGCATGCTGTTCAGAGAATGTACAAAAGAATCAGAACATGAAAATATTTTCATCTCTTTTCTTTAGTCATTGAAACTACCAACATTAATTATTAATATTTTCCATCTTATTGAGGAGTCTCAAGGTAAAAGTAGTTTTACAGGTAAGTATAATTTTCAGTACATATTGTATAATTTCCTTAGTGAACACAATTACTTGCAAACTAATGCCCCAGATATTGTATGCACAGTTCTACCATCCAAATTGTTGTCAGCTTGTGTGCAGCTACGTCTTTGATATATTTGAACATCCCTGCCACTCATTTCTGCACTGACTCAGTTACCTCAGCATTGGAGGGATTAACCCATTATGATTTCTGTTGAATTCATCACGCTCTTCTGGGTTTTGCTTCATCATCTGAATTATTGGTGTAAAACTTCTTATGATTTACATGCTGAAGTGTAATAATTGTCATTTGTCATGTTTTCTTTTTGCTGCTTAGGTGCACAGTGATTCTGAATCTGGATTTTGCACTTGTACCTTACATCTTAGTTTCTTTTGGGGGGAGCACAGCTAGAATACTCAGGTTTCTCAAACCTGAGATAAAAGCTTATCCAGCGTTCCAAAATCTGATGCACAAATGCATACATTAGAACGTCTGCAATGTGATAAAACCAGCACTACAAAATAGAAGTAGTGTAAAACTACTCAGTAACATTGTTCCTTTCTGCAACATGATACAGTCTTGTAGTACTTTAATAATACAGGCAAAACATTAGTTGAGGAGGAACATTGACCTGTTTCATCTCAGCCTCCCACAAACCTCAAGGCAGTTTGCGTATTATATTCATCTTCTGATCCTGTTTTGTAGAGATCATTTGAACTCTGTCACCCATCAGGTGGGTTTGGAGGCATTCTCGATGCTGTGAGAATTTCAGCTTTGGTGTGGTGGCTGTAGCTTCAATGCCTTTGTTGACATTTGCACTTAATAAAACAATGATTTGGCTAAAGGGCTGGTCCACTGGCAGCTCTATTAGAAGACTGCAGTGTCCCTGAAGCATCTGCTTTCTCCTTTGGTCTCTGTGGTGCTAGTTTACAACAAGTGACCTTGAGTTCTTTAGACACCCTCAGGTAAATACTGGGACAATAAATGTGTTTTGATTGTGTGCGTGTTTAAAAGCATCTACAGTAAGAGCACTGCAGATTGGTCCTGAGGAGAGGAAGAAAGTTGCCTTGCTTTAGTGAATTAAATAAATGAAAATTTCTATACAGCCTACTGTAGGTACTAAGTTTCCTTTCATAAATTGATCGCTCTGATGGATATCACTAACAAATCTTGAGCTGTCTATGTTGATCAAAAAGACAATTTTCTGTTGTATGATTAAAGCAACAATGAGCTGATCTGCTTTTGCATTAAAACTTGTTTCAGTGGACTAGTATCTCTGGCACTGTGTCAGCTCCTGTGCCCATTTATCACTTAATGCTACAGTATGATGTGACTCAGTGTGATGCAGTGAGAATAACTGACTCACCATCCATCAGCCCAATTCAATTCTTAACTCTTGCCCCTTGTTATGAAATTATTTAAATAAATGCAATATGTATATGTGTTTGTATATACAGTAAAAGGTCAGAGATAACACAGATCAAGGCGGCTAGATTTTTTCATTTTCTCTGTAATCCTAATTCTGTTGCAGCTGTCACAACTGAAGCCTTTAAATGGGCAACCTAATTCTGAATTGTATCTGAGCATTTCAAACTTTATAGGCAGGATTAAGAATGTCACCTTCAACGTTCTGCATCTATTCTTAAAGCTGGATGCCTGAACTCCCTGCTGTGACACCAAGGCAGCATAGCTGACAGTATATGAAGAAGTTACCCCAGCACTAGGCCAGCTTCTAGTACCTAATAACCCCCAGGCAGAAAGGCAGAATCCACACTTCCAGTTTATGCCTAACAGTATGAAAAAGGCAACTCAGTAAGGCAGCAATACAGCACCAATACTCTCACCACTGTGGTAATAAAAGGTGAGGGTTGTCACTGTAATGGTACAGTCATGCTAATGATCATGCTGATAGTGGCAGACTGCACTGCTGCTCTTATTGTACACCAATCTGAAACACATCAACAATCAAGCTCACCGACGGAGGCTGGAAACAAACCCCATCATAAACCCAGGTCAAATTGTCTTTTCTAAATTTGCTATAGATACACATGTAAAAGCAAAATTTTGTTTTCCTTGTACCACCTGGTGCCCAGGCTGTTAAGTATCCTCACAGTTTGAGTGAGGAAACTCTTACCTAACCTGACAGAGCAGGTCCTCTACAGGAGGGCGGATGAATAGGCTGTGCCTGGAGTGGATATGCTCTGTGATAGTGCTGAGGGTCTTGTGGGTGCATCTTGTATTAAGGATATGTGTACGGAGAGGAGAGAAGTACTGATGATTTTGTGCCCTTTGTTGCAAAATTTTGCGGTCACAAAGTGATGCAGGTGGTTGGAATGCTCCTAATTTTGCGTCTGTACAATGTGGTGATGGTCAGATTCTTCAGTTTAGCTCTGCTTTCTCTGATTGTGCTGTCACATGTGAGGTCCAGGAGGGGTCTTATGTGATCTGCACTCCCAGGAACTTTTTGCTTTTGACCATTCCAACAGCAGTGCCATAGATGGCCACCGTTGTGTGATCAGTATGCATCCTTACAGTCACTGATAATCTGTTTCATTGGAGAGGAAAAAATATTCTGGCTCTTACACACACAAGCAGACCACTTATCTAATCCAAGCATACAGACTTCTATTCAAAATGCTCAGAGCCATGAAATAGTCCAGTACATAAGTACAGGTCATGAGAACAGTTATGAAAATTAATAAGTATGTTTCACAAATCACTTTGGTGTTTAATTTCCTGAACCCAAATCATACATCATATATGTTATTACCCACAACCTTCTTTTCCGGTTTATTCTGAATTATTTGAGAATGTCCCAGTTTTGTATTATCTATATGTGACATATGGGATTCGTGTCCTGCTCCCTTCTCAGCCCTGCTGTTATAAGAATGTTGATACTCAATGAAATCCAATGATCAAAAATCAGTCTTGCTACCTCTTTGATTACTACAGTATTTGCTCACACCAGCTATAGTGTGGTTAAGTTTAGGAATACACCTACTGTAACCCTCTGACCATCATCTGAGGTGGATGAGAATAAGCAGATTTGCAAAAGTTTGTGGTGCAAGAAGGCAGTTAATAAGCAATAACAGGTCAAAGCAATGACCTGCTGTAACATTATGATCTGCCATGGTTGCCCCAGATATCTGACAGTGGAGAGAGGCATTTGCTATGAGCCCCACTGCAATAACAGATGAATGGCTCCTCTGAGAATCACAAAGAACCTGTGTGGTTCTAAGTACTAGACCAAGACATGCACAAGGCACAGTGATTTCTAATTTTTTCACTTAGCATAGTTCATGGGGGTATATATATTTCCCAAAGGCATCCTGCACCTAAAAAAGTGCCTGATGTTTTTGGCACAGAGCTGTCTAAACATGATCGTCAATCTATAACTCTTTAAAGAATCAATTTATTCTGCATCATCAGAAATTGAACACTGAGGACATATTCTATTATTCTATGGGTTGGCCACGCTCTAGACAGGCCACATTGGCCTCAAGGCCACTCTTATAAACCCAGACAGAAATGGACAGCGAAACAGACGGTAGTGGTAGAAATTGGCTCTGCTTTTTGTCAAACATACATAAGTCAATGTCAGGGACAAACTGAGGAAGAGTATACATTCTGATGGTTATCCACATGACCATTTACATATATATATGCTTCTTGTTGTCAATACAAAAACACACAAAACCCCTTCAACAGAATATACTGTCACAAACCAATGTGTCAAGAAAATGAGAAAAAAACAAGGATAAAATTTAAGTTAGCATCTAAACAGACAGACATCCACATTCCCCTGATACACTCTCATGGGCACAAACTGTTGTCTGTTGTCTGAGTTTCTTTTGTGCAGAAAATTGCCTCTGATGGTGCATGGAAGGATCAAATAACCTTTCTCTAGACAGATAAGCAGATGGATAATTTAAAGTCTTTTTCAAAGTTATTCTGGGTTACTTATTGCATAAATCTTCAAGCGCACAATGTCAAAACTGATTAAGCACGAATGTTATGCAGCTGAAGTCGCTGCAGAAATGCCAACATCATCCCTTTTACAAAGGGAACACTCGGTGTTGCCATTACACTGAGGATCTAAGCTGATCTTAGGACACAGGAAGAAATTTGCAGTTTTCATATCATTTGCTGTGAACATATTTAAAAATGAACACTTATATGTGCATAATAATTTGATGTTAGGGAAGGTATTTTTGTAGTGGGATATTATGGGATCTGACTTTGATGAATTGTATTTTTATTTGAATTGACCTTTCTTTAACCAAATATTTTCTTGAGATTGAAATCTCTGTTTTAAAAAACAAACTGGCACAGGACCAACATCCAATTTAAACTCATCAAAAATATTTCTCAACAAATCGAAGATCAGGAGTCTACGCTGAGGCCATTCAAGGTATTGGTATTAAAGTATGTGGGATGGATGACAGAGATGAGACAGATTGCCATGTTAATATGATGCAACGAACTTGGACTTTGGCTGATGTGAAGCATCAAAACTTAGTTTGCTTAGATTTAGGTGCTGCTCTGTTGACTGGCAAATTCATTTTATCATAACTTCTGTGTTGGAATCATAAATGTTTTATATGGTGAGCGAGTGCAGGCTGTTGTGTGACAGTGGGTGGTGAAAGTACAGTTGCTGGAGGATACACTGCCAGCATCCTTGTCTGAGCCCTGTTAGCAACAGCACTTTTTCTCGTACAACAATCAGTGATGGGTTTAGGTGTCACAGCTAATAATAAAACTTTTATTTCAGTGGGTGACAGTACATATGATAGGCAGCCTGCTACCTGAGCAGAAAAGCTAATTGAACAACGAAACATATATAAAATGTTTCTGTACATTGTTATTTTTAGCAGTTTAGGCTGTTGGTCTATGCCGGATGGAAATACTCATTTATTATCAATGATATGTTGCAGCAAAGAAGTAACAAAAAAATGTAATACAAAGGTATGTTTGACCAATTGTATCGGCAAGCATCCCATAAACCAATGAAAAGTGCAAACAGCTATATTATTTATATTACAGATTTATTAAATGGATGAATGGCATCATAGTTAAAACTTATTTCACCAGCCACTACTCTGGTGCCTCATTTCTCCTGAGTTGTTTTAATAGCACAATCAAACGACCCACGTGTTTGGTATCATATTCTTTTACCGCAGTCCCTAAATCATCACTTGACCTCGTGTAAGAACTGCACCGTCCTGATTCATTTTCATTCTGCCATCAGATACCTCACCGAGTCACTGCACCGGAAAACAATGTATCGTTTGTTCACCATAACCATTTGTAATTATGTAGAGCTGGCAGCAGTAGGTCAATCAGCCCATTAATGCCTCTGTGTTTGATGCACAGGGAAGATGTTTTTGTGTGTCACTGTGTTGTGTTTTCAAAGTTTGAGCAGTAGTGGATGATGCACCTGGACTGTAGCTGCTGGAAAATCCTGTTCAAGCAGTCAGAAGATACTGACATACTGTAAGTAAGAAAAGACGATTACATAGACATGCATCAGATGTGCACTGAAATAGAACATCAGTTCGTAGTCCTAAAACCCTGAAATATATGTGCCACAGTTACTGTCACCGGATTTCCAAAGCTTTCCTTCCCACAGGATTAAAAATATTCCCTTAAGGTGTGGTTTTCACTTCATATAAGCCTGCTTACTGTACCTCTTTACGCTGTATAAATTATAGCCATTACTACCTGAGGTGTGAAATTATAATCCGCAGTGTTAGCTTTCAAATGCTGTTCAGTGAGATTATCATTTTACACCTAATGGGTGTATATGGCTCATTTTCTACAAAGCTTATTTTCTTTATACAAAAAGCCCATGAGCAAATTCCACCAGAAACCTTGTATCTGAAACCTGAGAAGATGCAGAATTGCAGGTTGGTCTACAACACACTGCATCACTAACAGCAAAAAATATCAACATGTTTGTTCGTTTATTCATCCAGCAAACACAAAGCTGGATGAAAACATGAAAATGCATAGCTTTTATATGACAGAAAGTCAAGCTATGAAACTGGTGTCTGTCATTCTAAATTACCACCCAGCTCTATTTCAATCACAAAGCACCACATCATATTGTATATTTTGTACAAAAAACTCATTTGGAAACTTTTGGAAAATTTTCTGAATAGGTTGAAAGGATAAGCGGACGTTTTCAGAAGTGGTCTAGTAGTTTTTGTTTGCTTCTGTGTTTGTAACCACACAGTCGCCCTTATTTCCACTGAAGCCACACTTTGTCCCAGCAGAGGCCATGCAGTAAATATTTTTTATTGTTCTATTATAGGATCGCATTTACAAAATAATCTGACCATGAGATGAATAAAGTCACCAAGGCCTAGACGACATTCTACTGCCAATTTAATTTTCCTGCCGCACTGTTGAGAGTAAATACAAAAGCTCTTTTCATTCTAACCATGGCATATACATAAAGGGCACAGCTATTAGATTCATTACTCTCATGATCTATTTTTGACATTCTTTAAAAGCCATAAACCTTTCAGAACAGAAACATATTTCATGTCAAAAGTGCTCTACAAACACATTAATATTTTAGGCAAAGGCTGTGTGAGAGCCAGTTGGCAAGACAGATCTTTAGTTTGTGTGTAGTGTCTTATTTATCAGCTGACCTCACTATGTTTTGCAGTGTGATTGTGATTGTCTTCTGCTATTTTTAACAATTTTCTACATTTACCTGAATATAGAAGATAATTTTCAACTTTTACAAACTACATTATGCAAACAAGCACTTATTGCTGATAAAATTGTCAAGATACTATAAACTATTGACAGGGAAATACAGTTTGTACAGATGCTGCTGTAATAACATTCTTGTATGTTGCCCAAATATTAACATTATATATATATATATATATATATATATACTTGTATATATATATATATATGTATGTATTTATATTAGGAATAATCACAAAAATTGCATCTCTAAATCATTGTGATGCACAAAACTCACTCATTATAGTTTTAATTATAGTAATTATTATATTAAATGTAAGACATCCATCCATCCATCCATCCATTTTCTATACCTGCTTAGTCCTTAACCAGGGTCACGGGGATCTGCTGGAGCTTATCACAGCTCTCTTTGGGTGGAAGGCAGGGGTACACCCTGGACAGGTCACCAGTCCATTACAGGGCTACATAAATACAAGACATATATAACAATTATGCTGTACTGATTCAGAGCCAGGCTAATGCATGTAGGTCAGCATGTGGCCTAATGGGAAACACAAAATATTACTGAAAAAGTTTCAGTGATAGAGTGCCAGTACCATATGTACAGCTGCTGATTGCAGAAACATACAAAACAGAAGGTTAATGTGGAACTGGGCCACATTTTTCCTTCCAGGTCCACAAATAGACTCACTGATGTTCAGTCAGAGGGAATCATTCGCTCACATTCCCATCTGAAATCACCAAAAGCCTTCTCTTTATTGCCTCCACAGACAATAATTTTGTGTCGAGTTTCTGTGTAGAAGGAGGTTAAAATTACATTTAAGCAGCAGTGATCATAAATCATCTAATATGAAAACATCCTCATTGACAGCTCTTTAATTGTATCAGATGAACATTATTCACCTGCTAGTGTACCATCCGACTGGGAGGTCTCATAGTAATTACACTGGATTAGTCTTTGTCTACATGCTTAATCCCTGCAACGTGTGAGCCGCTCAAAATGACAGTTTGCTTAGTCTTCCTGTTAAATAAATACACAATCAGTAACTGGCTCTGCACAGCATTTACCTTCTGAATAATAAGAACTGATGGCTGAAGTTTTTGTTGAATATTTATGAAAATGTTGTAATAATTGTGCAACTGGTTTGACTGTGGTATATTGTGTGATATTATTGCAAGCTACAGAAAAGCTGCTAAATGGACTCTGTTGTGACTTCAGGGGTCTAAAAGGATGCATTTAAAAATGCCATGTACAGTTTTCTTGTAAAAACAAAATTATATTTACATAAATTTGTTTTGTTTTTTTATTAACACACTGTTTACAACTTTGTGGTATAAGAATGTGCTAAATGCAAGTCTCTCCTTATAAAACTTTTGCAATAATCTTCTAAAAATACTGTGGAACTTCCATTGTTTACATGATGGCTTGTTCACATTGCTCTTTTCTTCCTATTTCTTTTTACCTCACCTCCATAGTGCTCCTAGTGGTCAAGAATTACACATGGTGCCTTTAAAACTCTGAAATGTATTTATTTCTTTTTGTGTAGGAGCCCTAGTTCAAAAGAAAGAAATAACTGACTAGAATGACAGCAGTTTATGATCAATAATCAATGGAAATGAAGGTCACTTTAGATTTTTTATATTTGATATTTTGAAACAAATTATGAGTTGGTCTTACATGAGTCTGAAGGAGAAGGAATAAACATTGATATTAACCTGCTTGTTTTTTCTTTATTATTTTACAGAGTACTGCAGCAGGACCTTTGTCTCCCTGGTGTAATGAGAATGTAAGAGCAGCTATGGGGAGGTGAGTATGTTTTTATTATTTATATCAAGGAACAATATATCATTTGAACAATAAAAAAAATAATTACAGAAAGTCACATATCTTTTTTTACATAAGCAGTTCCAGCGTAAGAGTTTGCTGTTGCTTTCAGCAAACTTTGCTGGGCACAACTTATACACAGAGTCTGGCAAAACCAAGTAACTTCCCACATTCATAACTTCCCTCCAAGCTCCAATTATATAGACACACGCACACACAAAAAGGAAACAACAGACTCACAATAATATAGGCACAAACTATATAGTATCTCTGGGAAGTTCAGACAGCATTTTATAGTGAAACCACTGATATTAAGATTTTAGTCATACATAGTTAATATAAATCTTTGATACATATTCAAAAAGGCACACTGAGGCACAGAGGTTGCCTTTTTGATATCGTCTAAAATAAGAACCTTTGAACCCAAACTGTTTTGTAGTTTCAATGAGATGGTTAAAGTGCTAATAGCGTGAGGTTAAAATATTCCATTACAACTAAGGGTCATCCATTAAAAATATTATGTAAGTAAAAGTATATTCAAATGTACTTACAGAAATACTGTCCCTCTCCCTGTAATTGATGCATCATTAGATCATTATTGCTCATCCATTAATGTATAAGCAATAAGTGAGATCTGTAGTTGAGGAGCAGCTCATTTTTAATCTGGTATAGGCTATACAGAGCAGCAACCAAGCAACCAAAAGACTATTATCTTTGTGAATTAATTGTTTGGCTTCTGAAACTTAAGAAAAACAATTCTAAATGCCTGTCACAGTGACTCATTCTAATGTCCTGACACAAAAAAATGATGCTGTTTGTTGCTTATTTGTCTAGAAAGAAAAACAGCAAATCCTTATTTTTGAGAAGCTGGACCCATGAGATATGTGGCTGTTTCATATATTCATGAATATTTAAATATATATAGGCCTAACCTTTATTTAGCACATTAGGTTACTACTATTTCTCCTGAGTAGAATTTGCATGGCATATTGTATGCTACATTGTATGGTGGGAAAAACCTCACCAATGCTGCAGAATATTACTAAGATACAATTTCTCCTGTAGCATAATACAAGGGATCTTTGAAAATGGTTCTAGCCCCAGGTTCTGTGTCAGTTTGCTGCAGGGGTTCCTTTTACATTTAATATTACCATGTATTTTTGGTAAAAATTCCAGCCAACATTAATGGGGAGAAGGAAGTGTTTCATCACAGAAGTTCATATTTTTTATTCATTTTATTTAGCACTATTACAGGTACCTTAAGGAAGTAAAGACAACATTGTCCACATACTTTAACTACAACTCTAATGTGTGTCATGTTACCCCTGTATGGTAGGTGATATCCAGTGAAGTAGGAGTCTCTATAATAATCACATTATAGAGATTGTTTGCAGCCAATTTCTTCTTCTTCTCAAAAGCTGTAAACTGAACTGAGTAGTTCTGTTGTAACAGAATGATTGTGGGTGTATGGGCCAGTCACTGCTCTCTCAGGGATTAAAAGAAGAGAAGCTCACCACCTCTGCCAAATCAGACAACTGAAAAGTGGAAGCACAGAGAGACTGGTTACAGGAGCTGCTGTAGGTCTCGGCTAGGGGAAAGCTGTTGTATTATTATATTAGTGATTGAGCACATCTACAAGGCTTAAACTTGTGGGGAAACAAAGTTAAAATCTCAGATCACTCAGGAAGATTAACAAATATTGAGACAAAGGTTTACCTGTGCCAAGGTGTGCTGTGCAACATAACTATCCAGCTTTAACTACATCTAGCACCCAGACAGACAAGTAATTTTAAGCTTAAAGAAAAAAAATATTTTCTATCTATCTATCTATCTATCTATCTATCTATCTATCTATCTATCTATCTATCTATCTATCTATCTATCTATCTATCTATCTATCTATCTATCTATCTATCTATCTATCTATCTATCTATCTATCTATCTATCTATCTATCTATCTATCTATCAACTATCCCTGCAATAAATAAAGAAACATCGAGTCATTAGACCACACCCTAAACTGCTAAAATGATGGGCTGCATAACAAATAAATGATAATCTCAGTTTATCTTTACATGGATCCCTCTTTTAATACACAGTGTGAGAGAGGGAGGGACTGTCCTTTACGGAAAAAGAAACCTGCTAGGGTCTGACATTCACTGATTTTAAATTGTACACATTCAGCAGAATTCATAATTGGCAAAAGATGACTGACAGCTAGAATGAGCTCTGCAGCTAACAATATGGGAGGGAAGAGAAAGAAGAAGGTCATGAACCTCTGTTTTTTTTTTTCCAGAGGGGAATGATGTATGGAAGCAACATAGTGTACAAATCTTGTTGACTACTGGTACAAGGGGAGGTAAAAGAAGAGAAAATGAAGTAATTCCATATTTAGACATAATTCTGCCTCCAGGTTGTGACTTCGATTTGTGGCAGCATCATTTTAACTTTGCCTAAAGCGTGGCACCTTGTGAGAAAAGGTTTTTATAATAAAGGGCTAATTAATAACTGAATTTTGTCCTCCACACAATACTAAATAATGTCCATTAAAAACGTCTTCAGAAAATATGCAATGTCGTTTATTATCTTGCAGCTTTAAGGGGATATGTGGCAGTTATAAATAATCTAACAAAAATGTTACTTGAGACAGGAGAGGTTGAACACAGGTCTGCCTCCCAGTGAAGCTCCCTTTCTTATTTACATCTCCCACAGTCTAGAACAGGCCCAGGGCACAGAGCAAGCCTGAGATTGAATGTGTTTGAAGTTTTGCATTTGAAAGTCACGCACTTTGACCTGAATTAAGCCCTCTCAGCGCTGAGGGCAGCGATGGGAAAAGATTGATGCACAGCACTCGAAGGTATTTAGCTGGCAGGCAATAAAGTGATATGTTGGTGCAGGGTATGAGAAAATAACAGCTGCAAGTAGTTTGGTGCTCAGTGTGGATATACTGAAGGCTTTATCCAGTGATAAATCTACCCTTGAAATGGCACATTTTATCAACCTGCTACTGGTTAATGTTTATTCCTTAAGTTGCCCAGAATCCTACTCATATGCTTTAACAGGACAATCCTGCAAAAGAAACAGCAAATATGCATCTAATGGTTACATATATAATATGATGCACAAGCACTGCTGCACTCCAGGTAAAAATTCAGCACCATCATGAAATAAAGGATTACTGCAAGATGAGCTCTTTAGTGTTAGTGCGCATGATCATTCTTAGATGATCTGTTTAGGTACAGGCCTAACATAACACACTGATGACTTTGGCAATTGCTATAATGATGAAAGACTGGTTGGATTTGCTGGAGTGTAAAACGTCCCCATAGTAGCATCGAGGACAGGATATGAGGTGTATAACTACAGCACCATATAAACTATTTCACCATGTGGAAAAAGCTGGACATGCTAGTCACACCTGGGTATGGTTATGAGTATATCACTGCTTTGAGATTTTTGTGAATGGTTAAATGAACACCATTGTGAAGATGTACAGAGATGTGAGGCAGGGCTTTCTCTTATGGAGACAATATTTTTGAAAGATAAGTAGCTCTGAAGCTGCTGTTGAGTTGTTGTTTTTTATTTTCATTAAGACTGGCCCCCTTTTTAATGAATGGACAACTGTCCATTCAGTTTATTGTTGATATTGTTAGTGTAAAGCAACAGTCATTTTCAGCTTCCATCTGCCATTCTTTTTATGCCAGAGCCAGTTGATTGCAGACAGGAGATTTATAAAATGCTTTAGAAGCACACCAATAGCTTATTGAATGGTGGTTGAAAACAATTTCTTAAAGAGGCCAACTTACAATAGGTGCATACAGAGGAGGGTCTGCATGGATCATTTAACCCTTTTAAACCTATAGGAGTGCCTGCGATCTCCTTTGCATATCTATTTTTAAATGCCTGTAGAATTGTGAACAAATAAGATAGAGCAAGGTGGACCTGTTCTGTGATAGGTCATAAAGGGTTATTGGCTGCTTTTTCTTTGTGAAATATGGATTTTGTTAGATTGACTGACAGAGCATCAAGTGGGCTATTCTAAACAAATGGGAGCTACACCATTATGAAGAAATGCTTCTCCAGGCAGGGCCAAGAGCTCACGGTGGAAAAAAAGACGACACTAACCTGCCTCCCACATCCCAAGGAGCTGTCAAATTGATGCAGTAGGGTCAGATAAAATGTTCAGAGCTCACAATTCCCTGGCCTCTCCAGTTTCCTGGTGCTGAAGTGAGAACAAAAAAGTAAACTATTCCTTTTAAAATCAAGATTTTTTTTTATGTGAAAACCTTTATGTGAAAACACTAGAGACCTCAGATACAGCCTTTTTGATCTTGTGAGCTGTGTTCCTGTGCTGCTGTGTGGTTTCTCTGCGTGTTTGTGTGCATGACTCTTTGCATCTCTGGGAGATGATAAGCCAAGGATTTAGGCCATGGTTTTCTAGGTTATACCTAAAAGCCACCTGTTCATCTAAAACACAATCGGATGATTTAAAATATTAATACAGAAATAAGTGCTCATGTGACTGGAGAGGAAATCTCTCGTTCTCTCCCCCTCTCTCTGTGTGTCAACACACAGCAAAAAATCCTCTTTCCAAAATAATAAACTGGAGGTTTCTGGCAACTGTCACCAGCTGCCATTAGATTTTCATGAGTAATTCTATAAGTTATTCAGAGATACAGGACTAACAATCACCAGACACTTTTTTGATGAACTGTAACTCATGGAGCAGCTGAGTATCCAGCCATTAAAATCGGTAATGAGACACAGCTAAATGAGCCCATCAGGAGGTTGTGTGGCAGCATGTGGATGAATTTGCTTCATTATGGGATGACTGCCAGTCTCTTTCCTGGCACACAATGCAAACTTATACTCATTCACAATGAACTCTGTTTTAATTTAATGTGACAGTAAAACTTTGATGTTCCACTTTTTAGCATAATGCTGATCTTCTCTGGAGGAATGAATATTTTGACAAAAGTTTTTAGATATTTTGCCATTCTGAGTTTTCAGTTCAATATTGATTATTAGTTTAAAACAAGAATTTGACTGGGAAAGTATGATTGACACTACACAGTGATGAAAGCAAAGCGGAACTCAGCTACTTTTTTGTCATTTCAGCTTCCTCATTATCCCATAACATCTGGGAAAGTCACATCATTATTCAAATCACTGAAGCAAAACAGAGGAAATTTTAAAGGCTCACGTTTCAATACAGTAGTTAGCATCTCACAGAAAGACGGATATGGGTTGGAATCCCATTTGAATCTGGGGTCTTTCTCCCCATGTCTGCGTGGATCTTCTCCAGGTGTTCCGGCTTCCTCCCACAGGCCAAAGACATGGAGGTTAGGCGTGATTCTAAATTGTACACAGGTGTGATTGTTTATCTCTATGTGTCAGCCCTGTTATAGACTGGACATCTGTCCAGGGTGTCCCCACCTCTTGCTCAATATCAGATGGGATTAGCTCCAGCCACCTGTGAACCTGGAAAGCTAAGCATTAGATAATGGATGGATGATATTTGTACATTTTTAAGCGTTAGCATCTCAATGACATTACATCCTAACATTTAATTAAAAAATGAGTTGTATTATGTAAAAACACGACAAAGACAAAACCAGTCTGAGGCTTTAACTGTTGTCAACGAATTAACAGAGGACTCATGAGTCAGAGTTGGGGGTGTGCTTCTACACTGTAAATTTTTTTAGGGTATTTCTCCTCAGATTTATTACAGTGTCTTTGTGGGAGATGCTGAGTTGGTGCCACTTTATTTTTGTGTTTATGGTGCAATGTTACATTATGTGATGGCACAATACATCAGAATAAAGGCCAACAACAGACACTATGCCTTCTGCTGCTTTTGCACGAGATTTATGTGCACAGACGCGCACATACATAGGCACACTCTTTCACACAATGATCTAACATCATACACAATCAGTCCATGAATCCCCGAAAATAGTTCAAGTTGAAATGTGAAAAATTTCTGAAAACATAATCCAGTGTGTGTGTGTGTGTGTGTGTGTGTGTGTGTGTGTGTGTGTGTGTGAAGACACCTGGGTGGATTTGCAATGCAAATGTATACCACAGCATGTGAAGGTCAACTTCAGTCAGTGGACCTAATTACAATTATATTCACATTCCTCTCATTTATCTTGCTTTTTCACACTTTCTTGTCCAATTATTGTCATTGCCTAAGACACTCAAAGGACTGTAATAGACAGATGTCTATTAAATTAAACCTCATTGTTAAAATTCCAATTTATTTACATAATTAACAGAAATCCCAATATACTGTCACCATTGAACTGATACAATAAACATTTCAGTGAATAGAAATAAATAACTTTAATAAATAGTTTCCTAGAATTCTCTAGGATTTAAAGAATATAAATATTTTATAACAGGCTAAATTTAGACCCAAAGAATTTCAAACCAGATTACCAAAAAGTGTGATGCAGTGCAGCAGAGGGATCCCTGAGAGCACCCAGAACAAAAAGTGTCGCTGAGCTGCAATTGAAATTCACTCTGTCAGATTTTCAAAAAGACTAATGCTGAGAGGTATCCAGGAGCTGCCACAACAGTCAATCAAATGTTTGTCCAGTTCTCTGCTTCAGGTTTTCTATCATGAACCAGTGGTTATCTGCTCTGCCTGAGTGAAGTGGGCATTTCTTTTTGCAGTAGCCGTCTTCATGCTGTAGTGCACAAACTACAGCATGGTTTGGTAAACAGCAATTTAGCACCACGAGGTGACTGATTAGCTCTTAAGAAACATTTCTACACATCTTGCATTCGTGTCAGTTTGGTCCTGAACAAAGTAAATGGATTGCATTATAATTAGAAGGACCTTTGTTGTTACATTTGGCTTTTTAAAGAGTTGCAATTATGTGTGCCTACATAGCAGAACAGACTTCATCTCTCATATTCTGCCTTGCAGAACAGTTTGAGTTGTCAGGTTGTCAAGGTCCGACTCTGGAGCTGGCCCTAAACTTATTGTGCTGGAAAACAACACATGGGTTTTTACTATAAAAAATACACTTTACCCAGTGTACATGGTGTGACAGCATGAAACTGTATGAGGAGGAGACATACTGTTCTCCAAGAAAAATGGCAGAATCAGCTGTTTCAGAAAATGCCCCAAAACAACATTTATTATTATTATTGCCATTTACTACGTCTTTTTTTTAGCAGCCATCTAGTAATCTTGTGAGGCAGCATCAATTCTTTCAGCATTTGCCACAAAACGATATCTTTTTATTGAAGTTACAATGTAGCCACATTCATAAAAAAGTGACAGAAAAACAGTGATCAGCTTAGATGATAGTGTTGCCACAGTATATGTCCATGGACAGAAATGACACATCTATTACAGAGAAGATCACATATATTTCTTTTAACAGTATGAAGTCCGTTAAATTAAATGCACCAACACCCTCCATGTCAACCAAACATGCTGTCAGTAGGATGGATTCTTCTCTATTTTAGGATGAACACAATGTCAAGCTAAATAAATGAGGTGAAAAATTACAACTCCCTGTGATTATGTCAGGCTAAACTGTAACAGCTGTTTCTGAGATTTTACCACAGAAAGGGCTACAAACCAGATGCTGACTAGGCTTAAATAAAGCAGAAAAGTGACTCTGAAAGAAAACACAGTAGCAGTAATAATCTGATATTCTGTAAATAATAATTTTCAGTTTTTACTTTCATTATAAATTAACTTTTATACAGGGCCCCGGCCACCTTAGAATTAAAAACATGCTGCAAAATGTCATTGTTCAACACAGCTACTACGTTGTTTGTAAAGAGGTCAGCTCAGCTTTCACGATAAGCTTGTTTTGGACCTTTACTTTGAAACTACTTCCTGTTTAGGTATTTGATCATGTTTCTCATTTTCCCTAATTTTTCTGGATTGTTTTCTCCTGTTTTTAATTAATTTGGTTCTTGTATTTATAGCTGCCTTTGTTCTTTGTCTGTAGCCAGATACTTGTCTGGATTCATGTTTGCTTCAGTTATTTCCTCTGGTGTTATCTAATGTTTCTGGATTTTGTGCCAAGTTTCTGCAACTGCTGTTTTGTTATTCTGCAGTAAGTAAGGGCTGTTTTTGTACTTTGGCGTTTTGTTCTGGATATTTTTTGTCACTTTAGTTGTTTGTTTGGATGATGTTATTTTGTGCTGCCTCAGGGTCACCTTTTTTGGGCTTAAAAAAAACTGGCTTAGTGTCTGCATCTGGGTCCAGATTTCAAATGAACTTCCTGACATAAGAAACACTCTTTGTTTGTTTATTTTATTCAAAAACAGTTGGCAATTAACTTTTCACTCTAAAATGGGCAGCACAACAAAAGAAAGTATGGAAAAACATCCATCAGAATATCCATCTGTCCATTAGCACAGTAGGATATGGCTTAAATAGACAGGACAAAAATAAATACACAAATTTCAAAAGCTGTTTGTTTAGAAATCCATGTTTGCTCCGAGCAGCCACTGTATAAATTATGTCATGTTTTCATCTCTAATGTGATGCAGTTTTTGTTTGATGAAGATGAATTGCTACATAAATATTATTTCTGTGAATGTAATTTGAGTCAGACTGCAGCCTGTTTCTTGTAGCCCTGTAAGAATGCACGCTGAGACGGAAAGACTCAAGAGTACTCTGGCTCATCTCTTCTTTAACCTGTGGCCTGCTTTCAGTGAGACAACAAATGATGGCACCTGTTTGGTTGGATTATTTACACAAGTTTGACAAAGGGGAAACTTCAAAGCCAGAATGTTGCATGTGGTTATATCACGAATGCTGACATGAAATATATAGGCTCACTTTTGGGACTCACGTTGTTGTTTCATGATGTGATTGAAAGCTGGTTCGAAATTTGACGGTGGTTAATGTTAACGATGACCAGAATATTTGAATATGCAATCATTGAGGTCGTTGTTATGATGTTGAAAGCTGTGTGTTTTGAATAGTTTTTCATCAAATATGCACATATTTGAAAGAGCCTTTAGTTTAAAAATCATCATAGTAAGAAAGCAGAATGCTGGGGTCTTAACCAGTGTTTGCAAGGTGCTGATAAGAGCATTTTTTCCTGTTGTCTATGCTGCTGAATCATCACATTCCGCAAAACATTGCTGTTCAAAAATGGACATTCATCAGAAATACCTGACTCACAAAAGCAGCAGCAAACAATAGACACAACAGAGTACAGGGAGGAAAAGCAACATCAGCAGTAAAGAAAGTAGTAAAGGTGTAAAACTTTTGAACCTAGATGCGTCTTAAGTGTGAGAGATATTAATAGCTGTCATAAAAGTCAGACTGTGAGGTTTAACTGTGAGAACATGTGACATAGGACAAGGCGACATAACATTATCACTAACCAGGGACGGCTGTGGCTGTGGCTGTTGTGCATGGTGTTTAAAACTCTGCTTGTTGACTGTTGTGGTAGCCGTTCAGATGGTGCAAAGCTGAGGATTATTAGGTTAATAGTGCTGATGCGCCAAAGGCAGAACAACACAAAGCAATCATGACTGCAATTACCACTTTGTGTTCCCAGCTGATATGTGGCCCTGTGATGGACTGGACCTGTCCAGGGTGGACCCCTGCCTTTCACCCAAAGAGAGCTGGGATAGGCTCCAGCAGATCCCTGTGACCCTGGTTAAGGAATAAGCGGGGATAGAAAATGGATGGATGGATGGATGTTCCCAGCTGATTATTCAGACAATCGATTACCTGTGGAGGCATTTTAGTTACTTTATTTAAGGGGCAATTAACTGCTGATGAATTAGGAGGTGGGATGTCACTTAAAGAATAATTTAAAAGTCAATGTCCATTCTTGTTTCTACTGATCACGCATATTCCCAATCTTTCTTTTAGACGAGCAAAGCAAGAAAAAGTTCAAAATAATACACTGGCTGTGTGATGAAAGAGTGAGTAAGAGTAAACCCATACAAATTTAACTCTGACTCTTTAATTTGACTCTTTAGCATGTATGCCTCCCCTTCCTTTTCTGATCAAGGATAAATATCACTTTATGTGCATAATAGGAAACAAATTGTAAGAAATAACCTTTTTTGTCTTGATTAGTTTATTTTCCTTTTGGAAATTCTTTTTAAATACAAAAACAAATGAAATTACACAAAGCCAGACCTCATACAACATCAATAATTAAAAATCAAGTACTGCTGATTGATACCTCTTTTCTGCATCTACACTAAATATGAAGCAAGAGCCACCAGGCAATTAGCTTCACTTTGCATAAAGATAAGAAGGGGGCAACAGTGAGTCTGTATCTCTTCACAGTTAAAAAAAGGTTTACCAGCATTTCTACATTTTACAAATTAAGAGGGTACATTTATTTCTTAATCAGTGCACAAACAGAAATAAAAACATGACAGTATAAATAATATCCAGATCAAAAATGTACAATGTTGTATTTTTTAACGTCGGACACATCCAGGTTAGCTGTTTCCCCTCATCAGTCTTTATGCTAAGCTCTGATAATGATTTCTCTAGTTTTAATTTTATCTTTCCTTACAGTCGTAACAGTGGCATCAATCTTCTTATCTAACTCTCAACAAGAAATAAAATTATCACACTTTACAAATGGTTGAACATTTTCAAATTATTATGTAAGTCAGTATAAATCATCAGTTCCTTAAAGGTGAAATACATGTGAGGACCATAAATTGTTGATACAATGATTGATCATTTACATCAAGTTGTCTTGTGATTGATGCTTCTATTATAACTTTATGTTCTGGAGAACATTAGTCACTGTTGTATGGTGGGTCAGTCCTCATCTAATTACAGACTGCTGAGAACAGTATCTGTTGACTGATTACATATACAGTACATGCACTCACACAACTGTGCACACATCCTCATGGTTGAATAGCAGCTCACACATGCACACTCACAGACCAATGAGCAGTCACTGTGTGTCCTTTAGGGATTGTTTGCCTAATTACAGTTTACACAGCAGCAGTTCACAGGCCATACATTCTCACCATTTATGGCAATTTCACTGAAGCACAATTAAGTCCAGGCAAAGTTTTAAAAATTCTCATGAACCATTAAGTTGAATTTCACTAAATAACATAACTCGCCTCTAAAAAATGACAATTTTTATGAAGGAGAGTGTGCCCAACTATTGCTTGGCCAGGAGCAGTTACTTCTGAAGTCTTCACTGGTTCTCAGATACTGATGGTTCTCAGATACTGACTCCAATACGTTTCTGCACCCGAGGCCTGTTGTACAAAACTTAGATAGCGGATTAAGTCGAGATTTTCCAGTTACCCTGGCTAAATTTAGTATTTTCATGAAAGCAGTGGCATATAGGTTACTATGGAGATTTTTTCTACGCAGCTTCCCTGCTCCAGAACAGGCAAAGACTGGTCTTACAGTCTCTAGTGACTGCTTTATCTACCAGTAGTTGATGTTTTGCTCCCCTGGTGTCCTATATATATGTATATATATATACATACATACATACATACATACATACATACATACATATATATATATGTACATACACACACATATATATATATACACCTGTGCTTCTGCCTTCACAAAGGCATTCCCTTTTTCAGACTGAGTTTTTTTCCAAGTAGCATGTTATTAATATTAATATGCAGTTGGTGATGCTGAAAATTTGAGCAAAGCCACTGTTTGCTGCTCCATTAAAAAAGTATATTGTACATTTGGCACTGAAAGCATTTTTTCATGTCCTCATCAGCCACAGGAAAATGTGCTACATCAAAGAAGAATTCAACTAAATTGCCAGTAACAATAAATTATAGTGTTAGCCCACTTTACAACAGCTGCAGTAGGCCTATTTTGTGTCATTGGTTTCCCTAATGCCACTGGCGCACTGGACTGCACACGCATTCGGATAAAATGCCCCTGAGGTGCACATGAATTTAATTTTGTTACCAGAAACTCCTGCCACAGTATCAATATTGAAGTACAGTCGTTAAGATAAGTTATGGTTACTGTTAGCTTCATAAATTAGTTACATGCATCAAAAGACCTTCACATATGTAATTGTTTCAGACTATATATGATGGATAATACATGTTCAGTAATATAGAGAAAACAGGCTGGTGCACTATTGCCTGCTGGGCCTGTTATATTACAGTGGCCGTGTTTCATTTCAGTTATGGAAGCCCATGTTTTACCTCCTCATATGTTCCCATGAAAAGCTGCTGTCTTTACACTAAGACGCTAAGCTAACCACCTCCTGCCTTCAACTTCACATGTAGCATGCAGATATGAGAAAGACATCAGTGAGGCTAAATCCCAAAAACTGAATATTCCCTTAATATACAGACTATTATGATATTGAAAATTGATTTGACACATCATAAGAGATTAAAGTGTTTAAGAAAATTTTGTAATTTAGAAACCAAATACGTTAATGTTTTATAAATATTTGATTAAATGTGCTTGAGGACTTGTGTACTCTGACTTGAATCATAGGCTCAACAGCCATATTAACATTCTGGCCTAATGTCCTTGAGCAAGACACTAAAACGCATATGCATAATGTGCCCTTGAATATTGTCCTTGGACAGCAACGAGCAGTTGTTCAATAACAATTTTCAAACTCCAGTGAAGACTGGAAGTAACATTTTTATTGACCAGATAATTCAATCTCCCTGCCAGAAATTGCCAGCTGATGAGGTATCCAGAGCACACGTTTGTTCTGTTGAAGTGAATGAGGTGCCAGATGTTTAGTTGGTTGAGTTTTCAGCTAATGCTGACAGAAACTCTGTACAGAGAAAAATACAAATAAAATACAGTGAACAATTAGAATACAAATAAATGTAAAAGTCTCAAGATAAGAATATGTGGCCAACAACACAAGCTTGTCTCCACTATCCCTAACTGCACAGCTGATTCACACAGGCAGAATGAAAACCACCACCCTAGTACAGAGTAAATCCCCAGGAAATAACATAAAACAACCAATTGACCTATCATTGCCATTTACCTAACCTGTTATAATAAGACTGACCAGGCGTCATTCAATGAAGTAACAAACACATTTACTGCTAATGTTTTGGAAGAAGTGAAATAACCTTTACCCTTTAACCCCACATGCTGCCTATGCTACACCTGTCACTTACATTTGAACAGATAAGCACTTTCTCTGATCAGCTGCTTTGGCTTTTGTGATTTTGGAAAGGTTTTAAAAAGCCAATCTTTAACCTCTAAAATGCAAAGTATCATTTGCAAAAAGTCCTAAACTTGACAGAAGTGTAGTACTATTCCACACATCATACAGCAAATCTGTTAATTTCATATAAACATGTACTGTTACTGAATTGTCAGCAGTTGGTGTTTTACCTTTGTAAGAAGATCATATTTGCTGTCTGTCTCTAACCTGAAAACTGAATTTGAGATATGTCATAATCCCTGACAGACTTCAGGACATCCAGTATTTCCAGACCTCAAGGGAAGGTATCCCAAGATTATGTACAATCCCTACAATTTATTAGGCTGTGCATATTGTGTTAATACATTTTAATAGATCAGTATTGAAGTAAAGTCATAAAGAAATAGATTTTTGTCTATTTGTCTACAAACTATGTTACATACATTACAATAATGCCAACAGTGTATTTGTCATGTGCACTGTGACAGTCTTGGCCATCTGAGACTGACAGAAGTTTCCATTTCAAGCATCCTGATTTTTTTCCCTGAAACACAAACTCATATAAATGTCAAAACTCCCCACGTTGTCATTTATTAGGTGCCCATCCCGTTTGTTTGATCTACACTATCTAAGAATAAAGAGCAACATCTTGCAACTAATTTCCCCAGTACACTGTCTTTGATAAATGGGTGTGTTTGTTCCTGCTGTTCAGAGAAGGTATTTATTTGCCTTCTCTTTCCCTATATGGAAATGCACAATACATTTCCATTTTTGTCATATGTACAGTGTAAATAAACTCCATTTACATCTTGATGATAACCCTGTGGAAAAGGAATATCAAGCTCCATTTCTCAAGGAAATACTTTGCACTACTGAGCATGCAATCTGAATATGGGAACAGAGAAGAAACATGGAGCTTATTTATCAAAACCATTCTAGTCTTATAAGTCCTGTAGCTTTCAATTTTCTCTCTTTGCACTTTGCAGAGTTTACAATGTGTCATTTTCTCTCTTTGCACATCAAAACTGAAAGATTTACTTAAATCTATGAATGATTGCAAACTAAACCAGTTTGTACTGGTTGAGTAAAACTACATTTACTTCTGAAATGGTGTGAAGTGGTTGCAAGAAATAGCGTGAAGAAGAAAAGTCAGTTAAGTAAAAGTAACACAGTGGCAATTTTGATGAGTGATATTTCTGACCACCTGGTGAAAGTGTCTGTGTTGGGCTTCAGTAACTCCTCAAAGTAAACCACCTGCCTCTAACTGTTTGGTGCTGGGCAGGTAGTGTACAGTGGCTTTTCAGCTAAAAACAGCTGCCTGCGGTTGCTGAAAACAATGCTATGAGGGAGGTGACAGCATATCAGAATAGTAATGTTGTGGGCTGGAAAATCAAACCAGTGAGCTAAAGGAAGCTGTAAAGCTCTACGGAGATGATGGGAACAGCACAGCTGGATGATAATTCTTCACTGTGAGCGAGCACATTCTCATCAAATGTAACTATAAAATCCACATTTATTAAGAAAATATTGATTGTAGCGAAGTGTTGACATATGTGTATTCAGTTATACATTACAAATACAGTTGATTTAGGATTTTTCAGAGGCACAATTAATGTTCACTGATAAACCAAAACGTTTTATTAATAGAGCAGAATAAGCACTAATTTTAGTCAACTGACCTGAAGCCAAAAGCAGGTGACCACCACAGTGAGAGTGCCTGTTTCTGTTGCTACAGTGATTATTGTGTCACCTTTGCCTGATCTTGCACATTTCCTTTTTGCCACAATGCTGAGCAAACCCACACTCACGTCACACAGGCTCATACACAGATGCATAAATATCTGCTTTGTCTGTGTCAGTTGACAGGGCTTGCGACCTGATTCCTTGGTTTTAGAAGGCAGCAAAGCACTAGCTGCTACCCACCATCCTGCCACTGATAGAACATGGTAGACATGTCATCACAGGTCAGCACTCAGAGAGACAGCACAGCCCCATGGATTCAGTTACACCCTCTGCTCTCCATTCGCTCCCTCAATTCTGCTCCTACTAAGATGATAATACAGTGTGAGGGACTTCTACAAGAATTATTCCCCATAGGACAACTGATTTGTTCCATGCTGGAAGACCAAATGAATTATTTATACTCAGCGCAGTTTTATTAAAAAAATAGAGGGCATTTTTTTACCTGCTGTCTTAGCCGTTTTCTCAGTGGTGTTGCAAGTGTCAGAAGAAACTATCACTCCCTTTGACATTAACTTAGGTGTAAGTAGTGGAATAGCTGCATATTTTTTTGGTTCTTTCCTTTCTTTTCCTTCTACCTCCAGAGACCAATTTCAGTTATTCTATCTCCAAATGAAGAAGAAAAAATGCTAAAGTATACTACATGTCCAACAATGATTTCCTGTGATCATGCAGTCACATGAAGCACTTTAGGATTTTTGAGATAATTAACATGATTGTAAATATTAACGACACCAGTTTCCTTGCGATGGTTTGATTGATTTCTTGATCATACTAAATAGTCTCCTTCAATAAACAATTCAGTCATTATAGAACCTAAGGTTATGACATCTGGGCATCTATTATGTTTTTCAGTAGATCAAAACTTGATAGTAATTACCTGATCACCAGGAGAGGCAGGATACACGATTAATGATGTGATTGTCAGACTCACATAGTTCATTCATGAGTCTGTCTCTTGCAGGAACAAAATGGAGACAAACATGAAAAGCAACATTTGATCACTTTATTTTAAGATCCATCTGAGAGTCCAGTGACACACACATAAATTTGCAAAGCTATTTGTTATCACCAGTGCTTGACAAAAGTGGGGTTTAAAACCTGACACTTGTAGCATTCTGTACTGAGTAAATCCTGTGGTACATACAGCACATCCAGCAGTGGTGATTGTACTATGGTGAGAAATCACTGAATTTATTTTAAATTGATGTGACTGCATGCTGCTGAGGAACCAGGAACCAGCAACCAGGTGGATTCAAACAAAGACCCAGGCCATCTTTCATTTCAGATTCAGATTGAAATCATTTCATTTCCAAGCTATTGTATGGTTCTTCTTTAGTACCCATGCTGTGTGGAACCCACACACAGTGGAAGATTACCATAATAATCACTTCCTATTTGTCCAAGTTTCTGGAATATTGAACTATAAACATAAGAAGTGATGTTAAGTATAATTTAAAAAAGGATCATAATGAAATATAAATTTCAAATTCACCCCTGTAAGAAGTAAATTCACTTCATTTTCTGTAGGTCTACCTTTACTTTTGATGACAGATTTAAGCCTCCTCAGAATAGCTGAGATGTTCTGCCAGTAATCACAGTGATTTTTTCCTTCTGCTCTTTGATGAAGGGGGTTTGATGCTCTACTTTCAGCTTTTAAACACTTCAAAGGTTTTCTGTTGAATTTAAATCAGCGACATGCTTACCATTTTGAGAACAATGTATTTGTTTCTTGAACACTGTTCATAGAGATGAACAGAGATTACTGAGATTATTGCTTTTTCAGTCATCACACCCAGATTGAATTCTGCCTGTCCAGGATTGAACCTGCAACCTCCCAGTCACAAGTCACACTTGCTTTTCTGACCATTAGACAAACATCGGCCTTAAAGTACAGCTCTTCATAACCACTGCTGCTGTAACTTGTTCCTCATGTTCAGTAGCCTTGTTCAGGCAGCTCCTTACCTGTTCTTTTTCTTTTAAAATCATGTTTATGTAATTAGCTTTAATTGAGTGTTATTATCTTTGTTGCCCTGAAGTTACACTTTGGGGCCCATATTTGCTATTACAGACATACATACATTTACATATCTACATATATACATTTAAACTTAAACATAATTGCAGTTACTGTAAGATTGATAATATTTGGATAATTCTGATATTACACAGTGTTGTTGGATCCTGTATATGTAATAGGAGAAAAAAAAGAAAAGAAATCTTAGCGAGGTAGCCAGAGAGAATCTTGGAGTAATAAATGTCAAGATGACATTAATCTCGTGAGCTATTTAAAAACCTGCACTACTTTATACAGTTACCTTTGACTTTTATCCATACTAAAAGTGCAGCAGCATCTAATGAGTATATTATTAAAATTCAATCAAGTATCAAGTTTCAAATTCCATTTATATGTAATTCTTCTTTTATTCAAGTCCGTTCTCAGAGGAAAAGACAGATGCTCACTGCAGGCACTAAATAGCATATTAAGCAGGGGACTGGATTGTTGTGGTGAGAAGGAAATATTGGCATTAGCTGGTTTATTGGGTGCACCAGTGGGGTTAGCCTTCTTTCGTCTTTTCTAGATCTGTAGGTCTGTAGAGGAGAAGTAAACGTGTCCTCTAAAGCAACAACAGAATTCATAAAGAGTACTTTCACACATCATACATGAGGATAACTTTGAACAAAGTTCTCATGACACTGTTAGAAAGCTCAGAACGATAAAAACTCAATAATGCAGACTTTTTTCACTGAGTTAAAGTCAGTTTCAGTTTCTTGTTCAGCTGTCCCACTCACTCTGAGTGCTCATTGTACTGTAGCTGGCAGCTGTTTTCAGCCACTAAGCTGAGTGGCAGACAGACAAAGTTAGCAAAGTCAGCAATTTCCCTCTGGGATTGGTAGAGACTGAAAAAACTGATGTTGGATGCTCATTTTCCAGGTGACCAGAAACATGACTCCAAATAATGCTTCATAGCTGATGGATGTGTAATTAAGTTATTGCTGGTTTAAATTATGATGAAATTTTTGTACAACCAAACTACTGCTGCATTTTACCTTTCACATTTTACATTTCACAGCAGATGATCAAGTCTAATCACAACTCATGTTTTCTCTCTAATATGTATGGTAGGTATCTTCTTCATGTATAGATGTTTAAATACAAATAAAGCATTGCTAAATTGTTTACAAGAAACCTGCCGCAGCCAGATTAGATATTGTGAAACAATATCTGTCTGATTCATTTAAATGTGGCTGAATATCACTGGCCAAAGTCTAATTTATTAACATCTACCAAGCATATAATCAATCTGCCCATGTTGTTTGCAAAGTCAATTTCCTTCACACCATCAGCAAAGTAGTTTTTGAGATTCGTCTCAGCAAATCAGTTCTAATAAAGTCTCAGGCCTTTGCTAAGAAATCAAGAGGTGTCCATCAGCACAGGGTAAAATCAGATCAGTGGGAGACAATGACTCACACAGGTGTGTTCAGAATAATAAATGTCACGGTAATGAATGATTGTGCTTCATGGCTGTAACAGTAACTGTCATCATCTCATTTCAGGAAGGCACTTTATGCATGTGTCCTGTAAACTTAAATGGGGATGACCTGTGTTTGGTCTGAGCCCATTCCTCTCCAGGATAAACACAGTGAGTGATTGTTTTGTTTGTTTGTTTTAGTTTAGTTTTCTTAGAGTCCTCTAGGTTGCAGCCAAGTAAAATTCATAATAATATTTTCATTAAAATTGCCAGGTTGTATTCTCTGATCCTCATCACCTCACAAAATACAAGCATTATAAAAAGCAATTTTTACATTTAGTTTTAAAGTGATGACAATGATATGGCGATGTTTATTAAAAATATTGTTATAATAATATTATAATAATTATAATGTTATTATTATCAGTAGAAGTAGTAGTAGTAGTAGATAATAAAGTAGGTAACCTATGGCTCTTTACACCTAAAAGTATTCAGACTGGGTCTCTTTGGTAGCTTTTATCAGCCAGCAGGGAGCATTTTATGCCTCATACACATAATGTTTTCAGCCTTCATGCTCATACTGTGCAGATAATGTGTCCAGTGATTGTTCTGAAGAAACAATTCCCTGACAAGTTATTAGGCCTTGGACATACAATTTTCACTCTTAGCTTCATTCACCATTATCTATTCAATAACACTTTAGGTGATATAGAAATATAATATAATAGAAAAGAACAGAACAGAATGGGGAAGGAAAAAATATCTGAGAATTCCATACCTCTAGTAATTAGAAGTTCTATCCAACTATCTCATAATTATAATTTTAAAAGCTATCAGATAACACTAGACTTGTATCTCATATTTATGAAACTGCTATATTGTAATTGTGAGAAAAGGATCTCTCATTTTCAGTGTTATCTGATCAGTTAAAATGTATATCAGTCACAGACTGGCACCCTGTCCGTGGTGTACCCAGCTCAGTCAGTCAGCTGGGAAAATATGAGAAAAGCTCTGTGAAGTTCTGAGTTCTTTGCCTAAAGCAATGTGCTTCCCTAATTAGATGCATCTGAATATCATATTGCCATATACTTGCACCTGCACTCTCCAAACATTGTCTTTGCATATTAACTTATTTTCTCTCCTTACACTTAAAGCAGTTTAAAGTTTTTGCATGTCAACATGATAAAATACAATACAAACTATGCCAGTGTGCTATTACGAAAGAGACAACTGTCATTCTCTCCATTCAAGCTCACTGGAAGTAACTGAAAACCATAAACTGTGTCACAGAGAGGAAATGGGTGAGAAGATGACAGGAGGTGCTTCAAAGAGCAAATGTCTAATTCTGACTGATTCTGTTCTCATAAAGATATGTAACAGTGGCTTGGTGATCTAAACAAAGTCTCTGCCTTAACAATGTAGGTCCAAAGACTGGAGTCTCAGTGGGATAGTTTTTTATTATGAAAAAAAAAACAAACTTTTTTCCCTCAGGATAAGACTTATTTGAAATTGTGTAAATTAGAGCATGAAAGTATAGATCTGTGACTGAAAGAGAGGGAAGGAGGTGGCAAGAGACTAATATTGACGAAGTTATTCCTGAGTCAGTCATGGACTGCCTGATCAAACAGGTCAACCTCGATTTAGTAGTAATTAAGGTGATCATTTACCCGACACGCATGTAGCTGCGATAAGCTCGAAGAAGTGTCACTCACTCTGAGTGGCAGGTTAAACAGTGGTTTGAGTAATGGAAACACTACACTGTCTCTGTGTCTTTATTTCACTGAAAATGATAAAGAGGGGAGAAAGCAGAGTACTGCCGAGAACTGAGAGGTGGCAGAGAAATGGTTGTGTGTGTGCTGTGTGATGGAGTAAAGACGTAGTGAAGAGAATTTCAGAACAAAACTTTTGTGAGAATAGGGCATCTGTTTGTTTTCAGTGTGCATGTTATATGTGTATGTGCGTGCAGCAGGAAAGACTGATTTTGACAAACGTGTCTTGATGGATGGTGTAAGCCCCCTCGGCCTGCCTTCACGTCCTCTCCAGCCCTCTTGTTGAAGCTGAATATCGAGGTCAAACCACCTTTCAAATCTGTTACACACTGCAAGGACATGACACAGAGAACAAGTAAACATCTTGTCTCTGTGGATGTTGCCTGATGTTTTTATAATTTAGTAATTTATAACCCCTAATGCTCAGGCTGATATATTTTAAAATTACAATGTGATTTATAATGTAAATGTTCTCCTAATATCATTATTGCAGTTTTATTATTTTATTAACCTGATCCATATTTCAGTCCACTCCCATCTGTCATGTCGTGTGGGAAATTCTGATCAGTAAACAGGATGGAGAAGGGAGGAACACCATGAAAGCACTGAAGGGATCTAGTTAACAGGCTTTTAAAGTCTTGATGTCATTTAATCTAATTCACTTGGCAACTGTGTGAATTTTGTTTCTGATGAGTGAAAATAACATATTGTTCATGTGTATTTAACTTTATTTAGATACTTTGACATTGCTATTGTGTTAGGTTTGCTGTACATTTATAAGGTAATTGTACAAACACAGTAATTATTGTTGCATAGAAATGTGTTGTATAGAAATACTGTACATTTAAACTGCATTAAATGAATAACAGTAAGGGGCCTTCTTCCACCACTGCCTGTGTGTGGCACATCAATGTTTTAGCAAGAAAACTTCGGTTCAGAGAAGGTGCACAAAGTTTAAAAAATGCAAACTTAATTACATTGCTCACAGTGGGTTCTGTTTTTAGTTGGCAGAGACACTGAACTGACTGTCAGCCAGCTTTTTTGAGTACTATACTGATAGAAGGGGAGGGTTTCTATATCAAGTTTTGGTATTGGTTAAAAGCCATGAGGCACAGAGTAAATGCTACAATAAATAACAGGGAAATCTTTTCCTCCACGTTTGCTCTTTTTACTAACTATGCTGCTCTCTGGATTTAATGCTCTCTGCCCCTGTCAGGGAATTGTCACTGCTGGTTGTGGAAGACAGGTCAGACTAAAGAAGTGTCCTGTGGAAGTGGCAAACTATAAGATGCACACCAGGTAAACAAAATGTGCCCAGTCTGAGTCTTTCAGGAACCTCTTTTGCTTATTATTCCTCGCTCTCTGTTTCTCCGCCAACATTTCCACTCACTCTGATATCAAACTGTCCAAAGAAGGCAAGATGCCAAAAAAGAACAATCTATAAAAAGAACAGGTCAAAGGTGGTCATGCATGAGAGTTAAGCCCTTGAAAAGTACTGATAGAATTAAAGTTGAAAGGTGAAATCTGTCCAACTCTTCAAAACATGTCAATTTCTGAAACTTCTCCCTCAGAAAGATACCAGGGCACTCTGTTCCTCACCACATGACAGCATTTTATTAGACAAATGATGACACACTTCACTGTTTAAAGGACAGCTGTATACATTCAGATCAACTCACCTGTACAGTACAAAGATAAGAGAGGTTTGGGAGAGGTGATGTATGACATCCAGCTCTGTTGGTCTAGTGGCTTCAAATGTATAGACTCTCTATAACAGTTCCCATTGTGGACAAAATATTTAATTGTGTCAGAGTTTGTGATTCACTCCTTGAAATCTTTGGTGATTTGGGAAAGTCTTTTCTTTTGTTTGGCTGAGGAAGCTGAACCATATGGCCTCAATGAGAAATAGAAAGATAACAGTGAAGACTAACAGTTTTGATTAGTAAAATGCTTCTGCTGATTCTTGTCACAATTCTTTGATTTGGATTAGTGATGCCAATATAAACAAGCTTGCCATTCAGTTTTGTGCCGTTTGCATCAAGCTTCACTTGTTCAAAACCTCCATCAAACTGCATAATAGTCCATGTGATGCAGAGCAGGTGTGTTTGAGGAGTCACCGGCGTGGGAGAGGTGGGTAAACACTTTAATACTGCATTTTGGCATCATGTAACTTAAACTCTATAGGACACATTCCTTTCATATATCAAAACTCCTGTTTGAATAAAGCTATAAGGCGCGGAAATGACTGCATTTGAGTAGAACTCTCTGTAAGGCAGCCCTCAGTTGATACTCAGTGAAAAGGCGGACACTGGATACACATGAAGTTATTAAGCAGCATTTTTTTTTTTTATCTTCAGTGAGTCTTTATAAATGTCCCCTTCCTAGTGGATGGACATGAGACACAGACTCTCCAAGCAAAACCTGCACGTAAACAACATCTTTAACACAGCCTTCCAAATGAATGAACACAGGCTTCAATTGTCAGGTAAATAAACACCTACACATCACTTTTTTCAGAACAGAAAAACAACATCACATCTCATATATGATAGACAGCGGTGGCAGGGTGGCTGGTGGAGACTGAAGTGTCCTTGAGCAAGGCATTAGATCCCTCACCAGCTGCTCTGTAGCTCAGAGGACCCTGACCTGTGGGCTCCCTGTGGTGATGAGCTTCTAAGACAAAGGTATCGATTGAACGCTGACATTACATTATCAATACATCCAATTACGCACGGGGAGACACAAAGTTGAAGTCAGTGTAATCCATTGGGTGTGAATGGTGACATCCTGTCAAGACTGATATCTGGCTCGCAGTCCTCCAGGTCACAGACTGAATCGGTGGCGTTTTCATTGTTGTGAGAGAATTGTGAAATCCTGTCAAAGGACTCTTCATGCTCTATACATTCAACCACGTTGGGGATCATGTTGACATAGGCGTTCGCGATTTCCTTGTGGATGAGGGTATCTTGGTTATATGAGACCAGCTCGTTACTAATATTAACAGTTTCCACTGGTGTGTTGGAGCAGAAATAACGACAGCCCAAAAGGCTGGCGAAGGCCTTCCTGAACTCTGCGTTGAAGGCGTAAATGACGGGGTTCAGGGAGGAGTTGGTCCAACCGAACCACACGAAGACATCAAAAGTCGTCTCGCTGACGCACGGCAGACCCGCGTCTCGATCTGTGGCCGGTCTGTCGCAGAACGGCACCATGCAGTTCAGTACGAAGAAAGGTAGCCAGCAACACACGAAGACACCCATAATCACCGACAGAGTTTTGAAGACTTTCGTTTCCCGTTTAATCGACGTTTTCAGTGTGTTGTGGTGTTGGCACTCTATTCTGTTGGTCCGGCAACTTTGCGCGTGTTCTGCCGCTCTCTCCAGTGAGGCTATTCTTCTAATTTGGATTTGTGCAATTCGGTATATTCTGGTGTAAGTCACAATCATGATTGCCACGGGAATATAGAAACTTATCAAAGAAGAGGATATAGCGTACTCTCTGCTCAGGCTGGAGTCGCAGTTTTCCTCCATCTGCCGACTCTTGGACGAGTTGTGCGCCCCAACTATGTCATCACTACTGGCTTTGTGCCAGTTTAGCTGGACCGGTATGAATGAAATAAGCACAGACAGTGTCCAAGTGATGCTGATCATGACAAAGGCGACTCGCTGGGTCATTTTCCTCTCATAGCGGAAGGGGCTAGAGATGGCCCAGTATCTATCCACGCTGATAATGCAGAGGTTGAGGATAGATGCGGTGGAGCACATAATGTCAAAAGCGACCCAGATATTACAGAAAGTGCCAAACGGCCAATACCCTGCCACCTCTGCCACTGCTTTCCAGGGCATCACCAGGACGGCCACGAATAAGTCAGACAAAGCTAGAGAGACGATGAAAATGTTAGTGACTTTGGTCCGAAGGTGCCGAAAGCGGAGCACCGCGGAGCAAACCAGGATGTTGCCCAGTAGGGTCCATAGGATGAGAATGGACAGCAGGCAGCCCGTTAATGTACGCACCACCATGTCCTTCCTTCTGTTGCCTGTTGCCTCCGTTTCGGTGCTGTTCCACATATTCTCTCCGAGAGGTGCCGGCACAGAGTCAATCTCCTGCACCGATGAGAGATACTTGGCTGGGTTCTCCATGTGCCTCTTCAAGTAAAACTGCAGTCCATTTCTTCGGGCGTGGGGACGGGCACAGTTATTAACCACTCAGGGTTTTGTCCCCCTTGTCTCGCTCGGTCGCCAGCATGTTGTGGTGTGAAAAACAGAGAAAACGAGAAAAGTGTGCGCCTTAAAACTGAGCCAATCGACGTGCCAGGTGCGCTGAGGTGCTGAGACGCAGCACGCAGGATCGAGTGCATATTGCAGCCTTGCCGGTGCGGTCGTCTGACCTTGCTGCCTGCGTTGATCTCTTAGTCCAAAGTATCCTGAGTGCGGTGTGGGCGAGGAAGAAGCCCCTACAGCCTGACACACTCTAACCTAACCGGGGTGTGCGCATATACCATTGTGCCTGATTTGTGCGTGGTGTTACGCACAACATTGCACTTCGTTAGAACAGAAGTGTGAGGAAACACCAATTTGAGGGTTTTTCGTTGTTGGAAAATGCGCAGTTAGAAACTTTAAATCAGTCGAGGGTCTTAGCTGTGGATTGTCTATCCTCCCTTTTGCGCATTGTCTGTATTTGACATCACGCAACACTGCAGTGACAGGAGTGACAATATGGAGTGGTTTAAAGTGTATGTGAAATATGTAAACAAAAATAAGTAAATAACTAATAGATGTATTCAAAAGCAATAAATAGAGTGTGCGGCGCTGTCCATGGTGCTGAAAAAATCCAAACATAGACCTCTATCTATCTATCTATCTATCTATCTATCTATCTATCTATCTATCTATCTATCTATCTATCTATCTATCTATCTATCTATCTATCTATCTATCTATCTATCTATCTATCTATCTATCTATCTATCTATCTATCTATCTATCTATCTATCTATCTATCTATCTATCTATCTATCGGCTCAGTTTCACTGCCTTGGAGGAGACAGGCCGAATTTGATATCTGAATACTTTCATGCAGTACCACAGTCTGCAATACTCCACTAACTGAAAGAAGCACTTTTAAAAAAACTCAGCGTAATATACAAAGCTACAGGACCCGTTTGCTGTCTGTGTTTGATTGAAAAAGTGGGTCTTTTTAGATATGGAAAAATGAACTTTTACTGGTGGCGGTTGACCGTGGACTGGAGTTCAGCTCACCCAGTTGACTGAACAGGTGAGTCACATTCACACTCAGTGGACAAGTTACGCCAGAAGCTCCACGCACGATCTGCGACGCCCTGTCTATGCCTGAGCAGCAGCCGCCGCAGCAGCGTCGTTTCCGGTTTTGAAACGTCACGGATATTTTTAGGTGTGTCTGCGTGCCTGTCAAATCGTTGTGACACGACGTCAAAATAACCTTCCAGCGCCCGATGCCAAATTCTCTGGAGTAAACTATAATCTTGGGACGTTATGTCAGGGCAGAACCTGTACTTCTCCGCATACAGCTGTTACTACAGATGTTACAACAGCCAGTGAATTAATATTCATTGGTATAAAAGTATGATGCCTTTGTTTAACTACAGAAGCCACAGAAGACAATGTCTAAAACTTTAAATGTGCAAATGTGCTTTTAAGAAAGACTATCACAAGACAACATGAAGTTGTTATTGTCTGTGTTCAGAATAGTTGGCGTTTGATTCTTAAATAATATTAAGGGACAATTTCGAGACACGTTTGTGTTGAATTTGTGTGAATTTCCCATTTTTTAATTTGGTATAATTTTGTATTTTCTAACATTTTTGTAAGCAGCAGGTGTTTAAGAAGCGATGGGAAATGATCTAAGCTGCAATTCAATTCAGTTCAGGAGAATCTGGAGTCGCATCAAAATCCAGACAAACATAAATGGCGCCATCGTGTGGTGCAACGATCAACTACAATTGCTCCCATTTCAGACGTTCAGTGAAAAGTAACAATCTTTGCCAAGACCCTCAGTTTTCCAACAGCATGTAAGATAATGGGAGACAACTTAAGTGATGTGACAGGTCTTGACTATGAAAAGAGGAACCTATTTTTGACTTCAGTGGGCAGGATCTTCCCTACTGTAGCCTACATATGAGTTTACCATTTCATTGTAAGACTTTGTATCACAGTATCTGGCTGCATCCCTGCATTCATCACAGCAGAGTTACAATAGGCAATGAAGCATTGATTTGATATAGAAATGTACAGTACAGCTATACTTAATGTGCTTTATATCAGAAAAAAAAACAAGTAATGCCATAGACTGAGATGGTTTTTATTGCTGATCCTGTAGGTGTAAACAAACACTCTCTGATCTGGTCTAACAATTATCATGATTCCATCACATTTTATATTGGTATAATAATCCTGAAACTATTCTAATGTAAGAATCCCATTTTGACAATACAGACTCACTTGATTTGAACAAACCAGTGCCTTTTCCTGTTAACATACATGAAGTCAAATGTTTACATTTTATAGAATCAAAGTGTTTTCTGACAGTAAATTTGTTAAAATATTATGTGGATACAGATCACAGGACTCAAGTGTAATCAAAACAGTGCTACACTGTTACATAACTTAGAACATAACTTTACATTCAACTCAAGAGAACAGGTAATCAGTATGAAAGAGGACACTGATGTGCCTTAAATGACTGAGAGAGATGCAGGTGCTACTTCTGAGAACTAAATAGTCCAACCCATTAATATTATTCATAATATAGTGCTGTTCAAAGATTGTCATTATCCTTGTAACTCAAGTATTACGATACAGCTATTAAACTATTTGAATCACTAAGTAAATGAGAACCATATCCATATAAAGAATCCACATTAATAAAAAAAACTTGTCAAGTGGTACAGTGATGTACTTGTGGCTCTGAGAAATACAGTACTATTAACATACAAGATATTTTGGCAGGTGTTTCGATGGTTTCAGTGTTGTACTTTTAGATATGAAAATCAAGTGAGTATTCTATTATGTACTTTCAGTAACTAACATGAAACAGTACAAAATGTGGGTGTCAGAAAAGCATAAAGATTTTACATGATGCAACAGAAGAAGAACCTACACAGCAAAATTGCCAATGTGTGAATTCTGAGCTCTGAGTGTGTTCATTTACTGCCAAGAAGTCTGTGTGCATCCACTGTTCACATAAAAAACTTTTGTTTTAACACTGGTCATTTTGATGTGTACTGGATATCTGTCCAGGGTGTACCCCTGCCTTTTGCCCCAAGAGAACTGGCTCTATCAGATCCCTGTGACTCTAAATAGAAATAAGCAAATATAGATTGATGGATTTTGCTGTGTACTAAAATGTGACTACAGAACAGAAAGTACAAAAGGGCTATTTAAAATTCTTGAAAACTGGGTTTCTTTACTTTAATAAGAGTGGCACTCAATACAGCATTTCTTCAAGGAACACGGTAACAATAAGTTCTAGGTCTTCCTTTGTAATCCCCACACACAGTAATCTATGTTTTGTTTGCCCCAACAGCTTGCTTTCATGTCGGTTGGCATGTGACACAGATTGTCCTGTGCTGCAAGATGTTCTTGGGAGAAGGTGGTGGCAACTGTTCTTGTGCACTGCCAATCATCTGGTTTTCTGTCAGACCTGGCGGAACACCTCAAAGAGGGAGGCAACTGAGTGCATGCGGTAGAAAAGATTCAAAGGAATGACAAAATTGAGAACTGTTGTCCATACGCTGAAGCCGTACAACTCTTGCTCCAACCCATTGTCGTACTGTGGCCGGCAGCCAAAGGCAGGAAGGATCCAGAGCTGCAAGAAAGACAGTACATGCATTACAATTTAATTAATAGATTTTTTTGTCTGGCCACTGAAATTTTATCACCTCATAAGGTTCTGGCCACCCCTGCTTCAGCATTCATTTTTCCTTTGTTTTGGTCTTTCTTAACTCCTGAGTCAGGTATGTGGGTGTTTTGCTGCTTTGTACTCCCTTATGTTCACAGGCAAGTAAATAACTTTGACTGCATGTTGTTTAGCACTGGGCAGGTAATGTACAGTGAGTTTATCAGAGTGTTTCTCGAATAACTGATGGTGAAAGCAATGGCACTGAAAATAAATAGCATAGCTGTAGACAATACAACCAAAAATAAGGGCTAAAAGGTGCTGAAACACTCTGTACAGTTGAATGGAATTAAAGAGTTTTTGCATTAGACATACAATAATTATTTTAACTAATATTTGTATAAAAATATTGATTAGAGTAGCTCAGAGGTTTAATGTGTAATATTTATAGCAATCCATTAGCACAAATTGAATATAGTATTCAGAAATATGTTGTCATTAGTGTGTAATCACTGGAAAATACCAACTGTTGCATTTTGTTAATCTGAGAATGAGCCTTTTAAATCTACATAGGGAATGGGTCTCCTGTTACGGAGGCAGCCATGTTGCGCCACCACATTTCTACAGTACCCTAGAATGGACAAACAAAACACTAGCTCTAGGCAGGAAATTATGTTTTGTTTCAAAGTTGATGGCCACTGTACCCTAGCTCATGCCTGAAAATAGGGATGGGGTGTGAGGGGTGCATTCTGCAATCTCACTACTGCTAAATCTTTCACATTTTATACACTGCACCTTGAAAACATCCATAAATAATTTCACCATCTGATAAAGAAACTAAATTAAAAAAACTTTATAGGAACATTACCTGAATTTCATTCAGTAAAGAACTAAAAGTATGTTTAAAATGTTTTTAAAATACCATTACTTATACAACAAACTTACATTCACTGTCAGTAGTTTGAATCTATATTCACTTGTTACTAATTCTTTGTTTGCTCACCGACATGTTGCACAGTATCAGGAAGATAGCAATGTTCTTCAAGACTTGCTTCTTTACTTTGAGAGGCTCCACTACTTTGTTCTCTCTAGGCAGCGACACCTCCAGAGGTTTACTCAGAGATCCGCACGCATGTTTGCTGTCCTCCTGCTCGTTGTCTAAGCTGACACAGGGCCTTTCTGGAGTCTCATAGGCTTGGTTGATTATACCATTGTATGGTGAAGCTAATGAGGAAGTAACAGTGAAGACTTCTGGAGAAGTTGTTAACTCTGGATCCTCCCTCTCTCCATCCTCCTTCTGGCGGTAAAGAGACTCTATTATAAAGACATTCTGGATGTACTTCTCCAACACAGTAAGCACAGAGTAGGTGAAGTTCATCCATCGGTAAGGAGGGTCATTACTGGTGCTTAACACAGCCACTATGCTGCACCAAGCCATAAGCCAGGAGCCGACAGAGGATCCAAACAGAAGCTCTGTGTCCAGCTGTCTGGAAGGGTTCTTGGAAGTGTCCATTGGCATGTGGTCCACTCGGTATATGAGTAGACCTGCAGCACCAGCAAAGCACATGAGCGCCAGAATGACAATGCCATAAATGTAGAACATGGAAATGGCTGACAGCCGTGTTTGGAGGGACTCCATATGAGTTATGTAGACCACCAGGACCCCGATGGTGCTGGCCAAGGCAAGCAGACCCATAACAGGACCTATGGTCAGACAGTGGTTTTTGGTAGCCACCCTTTTCTGGTTTGAATGCACAATAGTCCGTCCAATGTTTTTCCACATGACAAAAAGCATTGCAGAGACAAAGATGTGGTATTCAATGTTGAAGGGATAGAGATAGGCGAGGCTGTTGAAGAACATGTTGCAAGTGCTGGTGGTGCAGTTACAGATAGGCTCTGGGTCCAATACTGAAAAATTAAAAACAGAAACAAATGAATAAGAGATGACCGCTGCTACAACAACAACAACAACAAATAAAACACAGATTTTTATGCTGCCCTATCACAAAACATAGACAAACATAAATATCAAAATATGCATAAAATTGTATAAGATAAAAATGTCAGACACTAACAACAGTGTACAGGATCTCACAAGTTTGTGTCAGTGAAACATGTCAGTAATGTTTTGTGTACAGTGATATAGTGCACTTTACAAAAAGTGTTAATGAGTGACTGAACATTTATATAAATCCAATTTAATTTAAAATATTTCAAGAGATGCAGGTTAGGTTTGTTGAATGTTGACATTTTGTTCCAGTGCAATCGTATTTGCACAATTATAACAGACTAAGCATTAGAGAGCATTAGAAGCAATGTTTCCCAATTTGTTTGTCAAAGTAAGGTTATCTGGATCCTGACTCAGTCCATAGTGTTTATCTGCCAAAGTTCTTTTTCCTTGTTCTGTTTTAACCTGAAGAGATGAGATTATCCAACAATTACAAAAATCATTAGAGGGTGAGCTGAAACAAACAAAAAAAAAACAACAAAAAACTGTATTTGTGTCAATGGAATCATACATTGTTCCAACCCTCATGTACTCACACTCTTGCTCTGGACTAATAATTAAATCCACCAAATCCACACTGAAGTCAAAACAAAATATTTTTTATACATTAGTATTTATATCTTTTTAATAGTATGCCTCTTAACTGACCTCTAGTACTCCCAATTTGCATCTTGATTTACTTTAAATGTTTGTGATAAAACTTAAATTTGAAGTTGTATGTAAAAGACGGTACTTTTTAGTGTAGTGTGGCTTTAAAATATCAATCCTGGCAATACACATTTTACTTACTTTAGCCTGCCACAGTACACTGTAGTAATACCGTTACTCTCTAGAGATCATCTCAACCAAACCTAGACATGTCCACCTCCCCACCCCCCATTACCCCTCACCCTCCAAAGGCTACCACTATGGTCCTGCATGCTTTAATTAAAAAGGAAACAACAGTCAGGGTGCAGCCAGCCTCAAAGTCAGCCGGATATGAGGAGGAGCAGTCGAACCCCCCAACCCTAGGCTTAGATGTATCAGTTACTGTAATTGCAGCACCCTTGGGAGTAAGCAGCCTGGGGACAAAGCTGTCTGAGGTCAAGCAGGGGGTTGTCAATGAGAGTGGTGATGGCTGAAATGTGGGGAAAGGGCTAGGGAGGGGGGGTTCAGCACTAGCAACGCTGTGTGTCTCCTGAAACCTAATAGAGAAACGTTTGAAACAAACAAGACCCACTGGACCTGCTGGGCTAACCTCCCTTCCCCTCACAACCCTCCCCTCCTTCATTTTCCTTTTATCCATTGAAGTGAGACCTCAAGTGGACTATTGTACTTTTCTTCCAGGTACAAGCTGGCAATCGACCCCTTGGCCCTTACCTATGGTGAGATTTGTGAATCCCAAGGCAGTGAGTCTTCTCATACGGTTGTTCATGAAATGTTCGGTTTCTGACATCACACCGTGGCACCACAGGATGAAGTTGGTAAAGACTGCATGCATTACCCCAAATCTGAGGAGACAAACAATTGAAAACAAGGCTGATCTATCACCTAATAAGATGTAGGAGTGTTGTGCATATGTGTAGAGTTTATATTTTTTGATAACTGTGATTTTGTGAGATGTTTCACAAATCTGATTTCAATGTTTTTACGATTTATAGGTAAAATAAAAAGCATACAGCAACAGATAGTCTTATTATAATATGACATATTTGACTTACCTGTCTAATGTTTTAAAGCTCTTGATGACATCCTTGATGTGAAACCAGAGAAAATGCACCTAAATAACACAAGACACAAAACTGTACTACAAAAAACTAGGTAAATTATTATTTGTTATTTAAAATATACATTATTAAAACATACAAAAATACAAAGCTATTATTAAAGTCCCTTCCCAGATCATATACACTCAATAACATGAACAAGGATAGGCTTATGTTGTTGCACCAACTCTGTACTTTCCCCAGTAACAAAGAGCACATTATTCAAAGACCTATCTGGTTAACGGGACCACAGAAAAAAGACACAGTGTCTTAACACAGCTGAAAGATTGTCACTTTATTGAGATAAAAGTGGTGTGGTAAACTTACCTGTGCTATAGTGTGAGTTGCATGGATGACAGGATATACCGCGAGTACCGGCGACGCACAGGCGTCTTCCCCAACATAATACCCGACTCGGAAAGCATCCATAATTAGTGTAAGGAGTGCAAGGAGAGTCAACCCACCTACCCATGAACAAGAAATAATAATTTCGTTATTATTTGCACTAATTAAAAATCTGTTTATATAAAGAAACAAGTAACTTTTCGTGCTTTCTTAAATTTGTCAAACTACAAACACGTGGAACATGATGACATTAATTTGGTACTTTATTTGTTGCTGTAATTTTGCGCGTAATCTTACGCACTCACCTCTTATCCAGCCTGTGGTAGCATGGGCATCTTTCTCGGTCGGTGCGTTCTTCTGTCTCTTCTGCACCAGGATGTACCACATCATCCAGATCAGCTGGAGGATCATGAGGCTGGTGAGAAAGGACAGCAAGTACTCTTCCTTGATAAGAGGGTTATGGGTCGCATTGCCCAGCATCAACGCAATCCCGACCAGCAACAAATTGGTCCCGTATTGCCCGCTGAGGATCTCTGCGTTCTTCTGCGGAAAGTCTTCTGACAAATTGAGTTTTAATTTGGAGAAAATCTTCTTGTCGTGCTCGGAGCTGGATGAAGAAGAGGAACTATTACAGTACTTGTTCAAAGACATAATATCCAGGCCGCTGTCTTCCACCATGGTGGCTGACTTGTATAAAAATCGCAGTGTCCAGTTAAGAGTAAAGTCAAAGCGGCGCGCTATAAGTGCATTTGAGAGAGGCCAGCTGCGTAACCTATTGCTACAAGGTGGGCATTCAGGCGGATAGGTACCGTGCCAAACATGCTCATTCAATCTTCAAGGTCCTGCTCAGTGGTCACGCATAGTTCCAATATCCAGCCTCGCCGAGGATGGACATGTTAGATGCCATTGTTATCTTGTATCATATACTAAAATATCTGGTCATGTAACAGGCTCAGGGAGTCACTGAAAATGGTAGATTGCGTTTCAGTCTTCGGTGCTGACACTCCCATATGTTCCAGAGAGCTTGCTGTGCCAACCATTGACCGCCCATAAAGCAAATAGCTCTAAGCTTGGAATTATCCACAAAAACAGAAAAAAACGAGCGTCGCCCAAATCCACCTCCCCAGAGCTGCCAGACAGTCTTTCCAAGTCTGCTGAAAATCCCTTCAGGGTGGCTATCGGGTGGTGAGGCCTAGGTGAGATTATTAGCTGCTATTTCACAAGCATGTGATTTTTATGGGCTGGAGGCAAGTGACCTGTCCTGACTTCAATCTCTTCAAATACAAGACCCACCTCTTCAGATCCTTATGTCCATTTGTGGTTGAGACTTGGTGGTTATGACTTTGCTCTCAAGGTGGGAAAAAGAAGAATCAGATTTCAATGGTCAAAGTCACAATAGCTTTTTGTGAGTGGATGTCACAAAAGAGAACATCAGCACAAAGAGCTCTTATCGATATCACAATGTAACCAATATAAATGCCCTGGGCAGTTGCGCAATCAGCATAATACGTGTTTCCTGACATTGAAGTGATTAGTGTGGGGATTGGGGTGGTACAGAAGGCATTTTCAATTTCTTTGAAATTTGAATAACTTCAAAAGCACTACCTTTCTAAAAGTACAAGACTAATTGTGTTGTATTAGTAGGCTTGTTCTATTTTCAAAGGCTTTGGGACAAGTTGTTGGATGATGTTTTTATTAGAGTTAGGATCCTCAATTCGCGCAGGAAAGGGGTAGCTCTTTAATTCACAGTGAACAAACCTACAACGTTTGAGGTCAAGATATTAAAAAAAAAAAAAAACAAACACGCAATAATAAACAATCTTTGGTATTTTTCAGCCTTACCTGCTCCACGCATGTCAGGCAGCATGAAAAACAGCAAGACGTCCCTCACGTTCCTCCACAGGGGGATAGCAGTGCGGCATTAGTACACGAGTGGGTCGTCCGCGTGCGCATCTGTATTTAACCACCGTTTTCAATAGGCTGTAAACCGATGGGTTCACACATGCACGACTTCAACATCCATCAGTCCATATTTAAATATCTGTTTTCCTATTTCCCTTTAGGAGCACCTTTGAGATTAGAGGGGGGGAAGCAGCAGAATCTCACGCGCAGCTGTCATGAGATCAATTGACGTGCACGTCAGATGTGTTTTAGGTTTGGTTAACATAAGCCTCTTAACTGCACATTTAAACACCATCCGCCTGCTAACGATTTTTTGATCACTGAGAGTCAGCGCGATAAAGAAAAAGAGTAAACTCAAATGGGGCCATTGATTACGTCTGAACATTGTGATTGGATTTGGAAGTGCTCTGTGTGGACACGTAGGGCGCATCCCTGAAACAATCTCGGCTAATGATTCTGAGTGCAACAGGTTTCATTAAAAGCTATAGTCAAAAACATAAAAGCTGAAGATCATTTTCAGTGCTCCGTGAATTTCAGACGTAAATGTTGCTGCTTTAACTCTAACTCCAGCACACTGATTTCACCGGAATAGACTTGTGCAAATGAAGGTGGGCATAAAATAGAAACACATACACTTTTATCAACATGACCCAAAAACAGAGCAAGATACACATATATGAAATGAATGGCAGGGCTGTTTGCTGACTGCATTGCATTTCACAGGTGTATATACCAGTAGCATCCAAACTGAATTATGTTTAAATGTAGTATTGATATATGTAACAGGTCAAAGTGCAAAATAAGATTCAAAAAATTAAATTAAATCACAGGTCTAAGTTAATATCTTGCACCGCTGTTGCAAAGAAATAATGGCTTTGTTCTCTGTCGTCATTTGGCAGGAAATAACAATTCTACACAGTTCCTTAGTTCTAAATGTTTAATAAAGACAGAAATATTTTACAGAATATAAGCAGATGTTTTTACATACTTAATCACAAACTGGCTAATAAAAATAAAAAAGATTTTTAAACCTGGGTTTTCTTAACAGCTGGAACACTGTCATGTTTTTTTCTCCACTGCTCTGCACAGACAAATTTCACTGCAGACATTGACATGTCACAGCAGGAAAAGCACAGGTGTCATTAATAAAATAAATAGTGGCTTTTTCTCCTGTTTCAGGGCTCTGACATTGGGCATGCTCACTTACTGTTGGGGCTTCCTGGGACACTTAAACAGAACAGAGCCATCTTTAATGTGATTACTAAAAACTCTGCTTTTCTACTGCTAGAAATCAAAATGTTTGCTGTGAGAATTAAAAGATTCATTACACTCTGACTTCAAAACTCTTGAGCCCCATTTCCCAAACATATCCATCACAGATGTGTGTAAGCAATAGGGAAAAACTATTAAAACCCAGCAGTGTAGTTACAAAGGTGTGATTCTAGAGTTGCAAAACAAACAACCAAAGAAACAATGATGTAAAGTTGTGATTCTTCAGTTATGAAGCATGGATTAAATATGTTCAAACATGTTTAAACGTTTAATTTCACTCCGAATGTGTTCAACGATTTCAGTTCAAATATAGTGTTAACATTCAGTGAGAATTACAATCAGGACAGCAGAGTTAAATTTCAAGTAGCTACATTATCACCTGGCTCATTCATCCAAGCAAAGAAATGAACATGACCACACCCATGAACTGTGTGAAGAGGATGACGGGAGTGAAGAAGGACCACACTGGCCACAGTGCTATGTTAAAGCTGCAAGAGAATCACAAATATCACTTAGAAATATACATTTAATGTGACTTCATGTTTGTGTAAGTAAATACTTTTTTTATATAGGTTAATGCTGCACACCAGTGCCTCCAGCTTTTTACAAGAGATAGAGAATGATAAGTCCAACTGGAAGTGGATTCATGATGTAAAAAAGGTGGATTATATAATAGCAAGTCAAACAGTCTAATTTCCCCACAAACTCATGTGACTTTTCAGATTTAAGATGTTAGAGATCAAATAGACCACAATAGTCAGGAGCAACATATTCATGCACAGACTAATATCCCCATCTCAATTCACATTTGATGAATGGACCCATCTACATTCATGACCATTGCTCTACTCAGCCACTCATCAACCACTAGCAATCCAACATAGTTAAAAGTAAAAAGAATAAATGCAGCTGAAACACCTCAATGACAAAGGTCCCACCTTGTATTGTTACAAGATAAAGACCTGTTTCAAATTTATTCTTGCGTCATCAGTCCAGCCTGTCACTGATATGCAGAGACATGCCAGATGGATATGCACTTCTGTAAATATTGTGAGTTTTAAAAAATTAAAAATAACTGGTTCTACATATTCAAATAGCAAACAATACACTGTGAACGACTTGTTAACCAATTGCATTTTTATGCTTCAAATAAACAAAATGTGTTAGTTCAGTGCAACACATGCAGATTTATCTCCATCAAGCATTTTTCTTATGTGGGTTTAAAGTATTGCACAACCCCTCAGGTGTTTTTAATTATTATGGCTAACTAAAGAGGAACACAGATTAAGATCTGCGTCAGGTTAACAGCCTGCACATCCACACAGTCTTTAGCAAAGCGCTGATCAGGCCAACTACGTGGAAATACATGCGTGAGTGTACGAGGGCCATTAAGAAATCAAGGGCCCAAAGCTTAAAGGTGAAACAAAATCTGCTCAAAAAGGCTTGGAAATACACTACACCTCTGCCCACATACTTTTATGTGCTTGGGTTATTTTTTGTGTACTGGGCTAGTCCCCTTTGTTCAAGTCAATGAATTTCTTTATGTTAAAGAATACTGTCATATTTTACACAATAGTATGCTTCAGCCTTTGTGGCAACACTGGGATGTATGTTATTATCCTTTCAAATTAGTGAGCATCAACTGGTACTTTCTGCTCACGCTCAAAACTTCGCACTTGCACATGGATGCTTTCTGCTCATGCTCAAAACTTTGCGCTCACACACATATCTGATTGCTTGCACGGATTTCCTCTGCTCGCTCAAAGCTCTGCTCTTTTTATTTAGTTTTAACAGAAGTAAAGAGCAGTGTCATAGTGCTTATGCACTAAATTTATTTTTGTCATTTATGTACTGCAGGTTTTTGTTATTTATTGTGCAACAAATAAGTGCAAAGTATTTTAAATTAAGATAATAACTGAAAAGGAGAGGTACACAGTGTGTTAGTTCTTATAGACTTCATCATACATCTATTATCATACATCTAATAATGTTATGATTTTCTTTGGTGTCTACAACAAAATTCTACCTGTCGGCCTGTTATTAGGAAATTGGAAGATTACAGCACCTTAGGAAAGTTTGCCATTCATTTTTTCACTTCTTTGGCTCTTTTACCTGCATGACGCAGCAATGAAGGCTGCAGTGGTGACAGGAGGAATAGCAGGGTACTCTTGGTCATAGTGCTGGATGCCTTTGAACCACTCCAGGTACACAATGCAAAACATAGCCAGAGACAGGCAGATCCCAAGAAGGACCAGACCCACATTGAACCACCAACTGGAAAAATATGAGTTAGAAGAAGGATTGTTAAAGATTGGAAAGCAACCTGTAGGTTTACTGAAGCTATCAAAATACAAAAGACAGCCTCATTAATAATACCCTAAACAGTTTCCCAGTGGTATCAGGTAGCAGTGGGACCATTGGTATTCAATATACTAATGATACTACTGAGAAGGAAAACAAAAAAAACATCTTTGATTTTATCTTTGAGCAACAACCTTTTGTACTAAAATAAAGGGTTTTCATGAACAAGGCTTACTGCGTGTAAAGGTCAAAAATACAAACTGGATACTGAAAATAAGTGAGGGCGGAAAAACGATCTACTTAAATGCACGAAACACGACCAGCTATCAGTTTACTTTTGAGTGTTAGGAGTACAAAAGACATGGAAATCTGTGAAGGACTTTTTTTGTGTCTTCTGTATAACTCACTAACCTTTTAATATCATCATTCTCCATGATGTTGTGGAGGAAATCAACATAATAAGTCACACTTATAGACGCCACAATCCAGAAAACGGAGTGTCTGTTAATACGAGGAAGTGGTTTGGCATCTTTTTCCTCCTGACCTGAAAGGTAAGAGAAAACAAAACACGCATGAGTAAGCTCTAAGTACCAATTACTGTTTGATAGCTGGTTAAGCACTGTACTGCTGAGTCCAGGAGATATTCACCACAGAGTAATGATTATTCCTCAACAATTCACATGCTCACAAACGTTTGATTACAGTCAAGTCTGGTCAGATTTTATTTCTGTAGCCCAGTTCCACAAGTCAGAGTTTACCAGATGTTAAGACATAGTGGTGGTACCATTTAACACTAACATGCCGCATCATTCAAAGTCAACTAATACTAAGAAGCACTGAAGGGTTGCAGCACGCTATCTAATAGAGTCCATTTGATATAGCCCCCTCCCACCACCACCATCACCACCACCTTGGGGAACAGTGATATTTGCTCATTATATCAGCACAGCGGTTTATCGGTCAGGTTCTATCCACTTCCTTACCAAATATGAGATTTGCCTTCCCTTAACAGAAGGAGCTAAATCTCTGCTTTTCTGTTTAAGCAGCTTTTGATGTGAAACTGATAGCTTCCCTTGAGGTAATCTTACTTCTCAGAGAACTATTAATCTCTATAATTTACTGGTTGATTAAACGTATCATAGTGTTGTTGGCTGCTGAAGTGCCTCAGCTACTTGGTCGACTCTGTGCAGAGTTCATAATGAACTCCATGCACTAGACTAGAAGTATTTGACCTACATCTTCAATCAAAGTTATGCCTTGTATCCATCTCCAATACAAGATACAATATCCCCAATATCACCTTGCCACAATAACCACTGGCGGTATGTAAACAGGCATGGTTGAGTCCCTTTCTTGTATTTCGGTGATCAGTTTACACTGCAAAAGAGATGACCCTTGGATTGGATTGGGGCCCATTGCAGGAGTAGAGTTTCCCTGTATTATGTTGCTGAGCTGTCACAGCGTTTGCTCAGAGTCAAAACAATCAAGAATTGCTGGATTTCTGCCAGTGGGGCCCCAAAGTTAGACAACTGTCCATTGTACAAGCTGCCTACAATGTCCACAATTAGTATATAGCTTAAGTATTCAGGACGGTCGAGCATCTATTCAAAGTTTCGAGAAATAAAAACGTAAAGTTTGTCGAAAGCCCATGTTGTATACTACAAACTGGGCATTTAATAGGGTTAGTGATAAAAATTGTTCAGTGAAGTTCCGATGTGACGAGCACTTGCAGAGAGAATGTCAGAGCTGTGTAACGTTACCACCGTGTTCATAACGTCACTGATCGCCTTTAACGTGAGCTCTGTCAGAAAAACGGTGAAGGTTGGCTCCTAATTCGTCCCAGTATCAGGCTTACTCTTTTCATCTTCATCACCCGATGCCGTTGCTTGCAGAAGCAGCTCTGCATCTCTCTTAAATCTGTTTCGTAACGTTGCCAGCTCACTGTCATTAAGCATCCTGCTGCTGATGCTGCCTTTAAACTGCGTTAGCTCCCAGAGCTAGTTAGCTGCTGAGCAGAAGCCACTTCCTGGTAGACGCAGAGTCGCTGTGTGCTTACGCAATTAAAAGCGACAGTCGTAGTTTTTGTTTTTGAAATAACTAAATTTAGTAAAAATCAAAGCACTGCTGCTGAAAAGTCCTAAAAACATATGTAAAAAAAGAAACAATAAACTCCTTAATCTATTAAAATTAAAAAGAGTAAATATTTAAATTACTGTAAGCTGATTTCTTCATAGAGTTTCATTTTAGTTGTGCAAGAAATATTAGCCTATTTCCATTTTTTAAATCCTTGAATGTTATCTATTTTTGTTTTGTTACTTGTTCAAATAAATAAACTCAATCTACATGGTCTACAATAAGACCCTTTTGAGTATAGAAAGTGATATTTTCCTACATTTAAGAATATAAAATTTAGTTAAGCGTAGTAGCTGTATCATTACATTTACTGTATAAGAACAGCGAATTACAGCTACATTTCCTTCGTTAAAGTGGAAATATTAATTGATTAGTTTGGTTCATTATATGTACAGTTGTACAGTGATATATTCATTATTATACAGAAAACTGAGTTTGATGCAATCACTGGACTAAATGAATAACAAAGGTGTGTATAACTGAAGCAAGTGTGTTTTGTGTACTTTATATCTTCTTCAAACAATGATTTGGACCACTGGCCTGAATAAGCTACACTGTCAAATGGGAAAATGAGCTTAATTGCACAAAAAACAGCTGACATGGTACACTTGCTGCCATCTCACATAAAGTGTTTATCATGAATGTAACATTCATTTACACAGCACTACTGCTGATACCTTTGTCTTATTTCACACAGTTAGAAACTTACAACAAGGCAAAGGCAGGGCATGTGCAGTAAAGAAAAATGCATAATGCTCTATTAATAATTGCTACAACTCATTCTGTGTGACTTTGGCAATGGTTGCAACTGCTCACTTTTGTTGATCTACACACAGCTACCAGTTAATAAGTTACCTAATAAGTTACCACTGAAATTAATGTAGTATAATACAATAGTATTCTAATTAATAAATGAAATAAATTTTTCATTGTAATCATTGTAATATTCAGCGTTTGTCCTAATTGTTTCTATATTATTTTTGGCACCTTACATTGTGGATCTGTTGGACATTATTGTGTTATACTGATATAAGTCTTTAATTACCTTGTTTATATTTAATAGGCAAATGGATCTCTCCCCAACAAATTATGAGAAAGCACTTGGTGATAGTGGAGAGAAAAAACTCACTTTAACAGAAGAAACCTTCAGCAGAACTGGGCTCAGTTAGATTAAACCGCCAGTTTACTGAAACAATTAAGGATGTTTTATTTCTTATACTTATGTTATTACTATAACCTCACTAATACCTTAAATATCCCAATACTTAAAAAATAGACAATGCATAGGTAGCTGCCATTAGGTTTAAAGTACAAGGATGAAACTGCCCTGTGGGAAACATACTTTAGTTTATTCTGTAATATTTCGTGACATTAAATGGTGATTTGGCAACAGTAGATGTAAGCCTTAGTTTCAGTTGTCCTGCGTAACCATGTGAGTTGGGTTGGATTGGATTAAAACAAATGCATTAAGCAATACTGAGTCTCACCGAGGACTAGAAAACGCCATTTTAATACTAGCAAACTTGAGTAACAGCTTTACTAATACCCAAAGTATGCAATATACAATTACAGGTAAGCAGTGTGATGAATGAGTGTCAGTGTTAAACCTGCTGGGATTAGTAGGGTTTCATAAAGCTGATTTCCTCCTTTAGCTCCTCCTGTATCTGTGTGTGTACAGGGTAAAGAGGCTGCTCATTCTAGCAGAGGAAAATCAGAAACTTCACCCGAGGCTGACACCAAGCGTCTTGCCTCTATAGAGCTTCTGTGTCCTTGGCCAAATGAACCGAGTTCGGGGTGCCGAGGAATGTGCATTAGCTTCGTCCCGTGTGAGAGTCAAATTCACCTCGGGTGCACCTCTCCCATTTCCCTTCCCCCACTCCAACATCCAATCCCACAGATAAAGTGCCGTTTCCCAGCATTATTGTGGCTTTGGAATGTGGAACAGGCCAGTCATCTGTCACAATTGTCATTTTTTAAATTAAACAACACTGATGTTTTATATACAAATTGTAAAGCTCACATAGACCAGAACTACTGCTACAAAAAACACTGCATACAGTTCAGGTATAAAATGATTTAATCTTTGAGATTATATCATCTGTATAAAAACATTCACGGGAGGATGGCAGACAATGGCTTTTACATTTTAAAAGCCTATGAACAAGATCCATTTTATGTCAGAGGTAGAAGATAAAGATGTCTACTTTACAAGTCTAACTCTGTCTTTCAAAACTCTAAATGTGGGGTTGCTGCCAATCTTCTTGTTGAAAAGTGCTAGCACTTCCTCCTCTGTTTTAAAATTTCCTTCACCAGTGAAAGAGTAATAAGCTGCCAAAACCTGTCAAAGAAGGAAAAGACATATTCTCAAATATTAAGCATTAAACATGCTGGGTTTAGAAGTGGGTATGCAAACAAAGACCCAGAGATTTCTGTGCCTCACCTTCTTCCTGAGTTTCTTCACTGAGAGTTCCTGGTCAGGTGAGTCTCTCAATACTGCCTTGATATTCCCCTTCCAGTTGAATTTGCCTATAAATTGATCAGAAACATAAATTAGCTTCTAGCATGGAGAATATTCATTGCCTGTCATTTGATTACTGTCAACAAAGGAAACAACACTGACTCCTGGTGGTTTTACTATTTACACTGTCATGTATTTAGTAAAAGACCTCAAAGACCATGTAACAAACCACATTACCTTTGGAAATCACTTGATTCTCAGTCTCCTCTGACATATGTGTATCAGCAGCCTCTGCTGTTTCATCAGCTGGGAAGAAAGCGTAAAGAGTTATACGGTAAAGAGAATCCTAAAATACACTTGTCTAGACTCTTTGACTGAAAAAATAAAGATGGGTGAAAACAGATCAGTGGGCTATAATTGTAAAGCACATACTTTGATCTACACATATGGTGGCACAGATTTGCACACAGCTGGCCATTGGTACTTAAACCCTTCCTAATTATGTACATTTGGTGATGCAAATATGTGGTAATTTCACATTATGACGATCACTGAAGCATAAAAATTATGTTTATAAACTATATGACTACTAATAACAACGTAGTGACAGAAAAACGCTGCATTGACTGTTAAGAGTAGCAGATTATCTGCAGGTCTTCTGACATACTCTTCGTTTTCTTGCTGGATGTGCTGCTCCCACTTTGCTCTTCATCTCCCTCCTCCTCACAGCCATGCTTTCTTTTTCTGTCCTTTTTTTTCTTTTTGCCAGCCTGATCCTTCTCTGGCTCTGGCTCTTGGACGACTGCTGTTTCAACATCTTTCGTAGCTTTCCCATTCTTATGTTGGTGGGCCTCTTTGCGCTTGTGCTTGTTCATTTTCTTCTCAGCTTTTGTTTGGCCATTCTGCTTTTCATTTCCATGAGCTTGTACTTGGGCTTCAGGCATCTTCTGTTTATCTTCTGTATTCTGCTGGGGGGGCTCTGGAGTCTGTCAGATTGTGGGTTGGATAATGAAAGTTAGTTTAAATGTTTAAACTAATCTTTTTTTTCTTGACAGAATTTTGCACCACCAGACAGCACAAAGAAAACCACAAAACCACAAATATATTTCTGCCATGCTTTCTTCCCATTTCATGACATATCAGAAACCTTCTCAGAGCTCATTACATTTCAGTGCCTTACATCAGATTAGTTAAACTAATATGACTTATATGTTCTCAGCTGACAGACTAATATGCACATGAAAACAGTCCAACAGCAAGACCAACCTTTAAGCAGAGGAACTTACATCGTCAGCTGCAGCAAGGATGTCCCACACTTCGTCTTGAAGGCTGGTGTTGGCTATTTTAAGACTGTTTCTTATCCAGTTCTGAAGAGGAGTCACAAAATGAAAATTGTTGGTTCAAATCTCCATTAAGACTATGCATATGTGCGTTTATAACAAGATGTAACTGACTATAGGATACTCCGCTCAATAAAATATAAAAAAATTGTTACAGTTTAAAGAAACACCAACCTGAAACTTTGCCTTCTTTCTTGGGACGTTATCATACGAGCTGACTTGTCTGAGCACATCCTTTAGCTTGGCACTAACTCCAGGTTTGCTCATTGCTTCATTGATTTTCTTCAGAAAAAGAAACATCACGTTAAAAAAAAAAATTCAGAGCGATAATGGTATTAACATGGATTTGACATCACTTCTCAGCATTTCACCTGAATCCACTGCTGCTGTTTCACATCTCCTTTGTTTGCCTTAGCTTCGTAGCTTTTGCCTCCATATTTCTGATCTTCACTGATGCATCTATTGTGGTTCTTGTAGTCATCACCCCTGAAAAACACAATTTCACATACGTAGCACCGTGAGACTGGGGGCTAATCTCTGGTTAACTGGTCTGAGTTTTATCCTAGGAAAATAAAGAAAGTAAAAGTCTGCAAATACTCGCTCTTTACCAGAAGTCTTTTCCACAGTCGATACAGGACAGGACTTGGCAACTCCGGCAGATGTTCACATGCTTATCGACCTGAACCTTCTTAAGAGATTCACCGCAACCGTTGCAGGTGAAGAAAACCATTTTGGACACTTGTGTTTGAAAGCTGAAATGAACGACAGTAACGTCTAAAACAAAACAGGTATGACCGAGACCCGACTGGTTAAAGTAGCTACAGATAGGTGGCCGCCGTTGGCAGCTGTTACAATGAACGAATGGCGAGAAGTAGTAGACGCTCTATCAAAGTAAAAATATTGTGAGCCGGGATAATATATGTTTTTTTACTTTAATTTCTCCTTTAAATACTACAACCCCCTGAACTGTTCCATTCGTGTGAACTTTTCAAAACACACGTGACCACATCGGCACACGGTAGCTACGTTGTTAGTCTTCCGTGTGCAAAATCCACCGAAGCAAAGTTCCTACCATTCCATATATTCCATATGATACAAATCTTTTTTTAACATATATTGGACAATTTTGTATATTATAATTTTGAATATATTACACAATGACGTTACAGCAAACGATTCCTGCAGAATATTTTTTCACGTTACGTTACGTTATTTTTCACGTTCATGCAAAATTAATATCTAGGCGGTCAGAAATTTGAGCTGTACCAGGATGTGATGTAAGAGTGTTAAGAAAAGTGACCCATCATCCAAAGAAAAGGCGGAACCTCTAAAACAGGTTTGTTCTTATTTTTATGACTGTTCTTACTGAGATAGAGCTAATTCGGACTTTATGTTTGGGTTTAAAATGTCTGTCCTAGTGCACCTGTTGCTGCACTGGTTCACATCACTCACTGTTGTGGATGATTAGCACAGCTTTGTTAGCCTGTTAGCAGCTTTCGTCCAATTTTTGCATGGGTGGTCTCGCAGCCCACACACTTGGTTCCGCGCGGTTGTTGTCATGCATTGTTGTTGTTGTTGTTATGTATTCTTGAGTTATTGTTATGTATTGTTGTGTTGATATGTATTGTTGTGTTGTTGTTATGTATTGTTGTGCTGCGTATAGTTGTGTTGTTATGTGCCAGTGCTCACTTGTATCAATTTTGACCTAGTTGCATTTTAAGGTAACTAATTTATAAGTAACTCCTCAATGTTGTTGCTTTTGACATGTCTCCTCCTGGTTAGCTGTTTAATGGACAAGCTGGAGCTGAGTGGTTCAGAAGCTGAGTGACCATGGATCCGCTGTCCACCCACAGCTCCTACCTCCTGCAGCAGCTCCAGGAGCAGAGGATTCAGGGGCTGCTGTGTGACTGCATGCTTGTGGTCAAAGGTGTCTGTTTCAAAGCACATAAAAATGTCCTGGCTGCTTTCAGCTCCTATTTCAGGTGCTTTTATATACATATAGCGATATATATATTTTTGTAGTTATACATGAGTGAATTAGTGTCATATTTCTGCTCCTGCCCCTCAGCTAAGGAATTACGCTCCATTAAATTAACAACTTTGATCTTTTCAGGTCTTTGTTTCAAAATTTCCCCAGTCAGAAAAATGAGGTTTTCAACTTGGTTATCCAGGATGTCAGTGGCATCGGCCAAATATTGGACTACATGTACACCTCCCATCTTGACATCAACCAAGATAATGTGCAAGCTCTCCTGGACATTGCTCAGTGCTTGCAGGTTCCAAATGTGCAGAGCATGTGTAATGCTTTCCTCAAGCCTTGTCCTCCACCAGTGGAAATCCCATCATTTTCTCTCCCAGGCATGCTGGGTACAGAGCATGACTGCCTCCTGGGGAGCAGTCTTCCTCATGATGTTGACCTCCACTGCCCCTCTGAAGCCCAGAGGCCTAGCTTTGGCAACGAAGTGGACCATGCCAAAAGGGTGCCAGTTTCTGTGTCTAACAGCAGTTCAAGCTGTGACACAACTAGTTCCACTCAGGCACCTGTAGAAAAACAACTAGTCCATGGCTACAAGCTCCGTAACTTTTACAGCAAGCAGTACTTCAAACAAAGTGCAATTCAGACTAATAGTGCAGCCTCAAACCAAACCCCAGGCCCTTTGGTGGTGGTGGAAGAGCAACAGTGTCAGCTTGGGGTTGGCCAGGGAAGTGGCCACACACCTGTATGCTTAGGAAACACTGTTCAGCCCAACACACTCTCCACATCTATGGCAGTGGAAAAGAGCCCTGTCTCTTCTTTAACACCTTCAGAAAATCTAAACACTCCCAACTCTGACACAGCAGACTCCATGCTTAACAAGCCTATGCGCCCAAAGAAGACTGTATACCTTAAAAAATACAACTACTTGCGGTCTCAGAAGGCTTTGGAGGAGATGTGCGCTGAATCAGTCAGTGAGCCCATCCTCAGTTGTCCCAAGGAGAGCCATCAAGAAGAGCCTGTGATCCAGGCTGAAACTTCAGAAGCTCCAGTTGAGGTACCTACTGCAGCCAGAGAAGAGGTTTCTGAGACTGCAAATGATGTTCAGTTTTCCAGTGCTTCACCTGTGAATCAAGAGGAGCAAAGTCTGAAAGCTGCACCTGAGCCACCGCCACAGACAGGACATAAGCAATATTGTTGTGAGGTGTGTGGGAAAATCTTCAAACACCCCAGCAATCTGGAGCTGCACAAGCGCTCACATACTGGTATTTAACATTTACAATTGTCTTACAATCACTCATCTTATGCAAAAACACCAAAGATTAACAAACCAATATGCACATTTCTTGTTGCAGGAGAGAAACCTTTTCAGTGTAATGTTTGTGGGAGAAACTTCTCACAGGTACAGTCTGGGATATTCTGATTTGGCCCAGTACTTCAGAAGTGATCAGATTATATTAATGCAACTGATTTTGGTTTACAGGCTGGAAATTTACAGACACATTTGCGACGCCATTCTGGCGAAAAACCATACATCTGTGAATTATGTGGTAAAAGGTAAAGAATCTCCTATCATCTCTTTTTCTTGTTTATACTTATATTACAGTTCTTTTTTCCCTTGTATATTTTTTTCAGTTCGCCACTAATGTGATGTTTATTTCTTCTTCATTACATGAATAGATGATTGTGTGGTCTAACTTACTAATTTAATTAGTATAGACTATATATAAATTAAAGTTCCAGCTTAACAGTTTAATTATTGATATCACTGAATATTACACTGCCTCGTAGGTCGCTATAGTTCCTACAGACCTACTAATACAATAAGATGATAAGATACAGTAAGATAAATTTTATTCATCCCCAAGGGGAAATTCACGTGGTCTTGTAGTTAATTAGTAAGTCAAGCAGTGAGAGTAGTGAATGTAGTCAGTTGCCATTTGCCATTGGCTAATGTGTTGTAGAGACTGGTGGCAGTGGGGATGAAGGATCTCCTGTTTCGTTCAGTCCTCCAGCGCAGTGAAATATGACTTTCATCTGTGTTTTTTCAGCTTCACGGCATCAGGAGATGTTCAGCGACACAAAGTGGTGCACACAGGAGAGAAGCCACATCTGTGTGATATATGTGGTAGAGGTATGTAACAGCTCAGTGCACAAGAAAAAGTCTTTATTACATTAAAAACTACAGTAACAATTTTTTTATGTTGTTTAGGTTGAGAGACCCCACTAGAAAGTTGTGATTAGCTAGGGATTTTCTGTCTCCATAAAATGTTGTTTTACTTTCTTTTTATGGTTGTTGTTTAGGATTTAACAACTTGAGCAATCTGAAAGAACACAAAAGGACTCATGCCATAGACAAGACATTTACCTGTGACCAATGTGGAAAGTCCTTCAACACACACAGAAAGCTTCTGAAGCACAAGGCCCGCCATGCTGGAGAAAAACCACACAGTTGTGCCACCTGTGGTAAGGAGCAGTCTGTATTTAGTTTCAAAGTACTATTCACTCTCTTGTTTTGTAGATTTCACTACAAACAAAGTTGCATAAAAAATGATATTCAGTGATTAAAAAAAAATCATGAAGTGTAAACAACCTGCTTTCATTCCTTGTAGCGTTAGATAGATAGGGTTGTTTGTCTCTGGTGACAAACAAACAAGCACAAACACCAGTACCTTTCACCCAAAGAGAGCTGGGATAGGCTCCAGCAGATCCCTGTGAGCCTCATTAGGACTAAGCAGGCATAGATAATGGAAGGATGGATGGATGTTATAATTTACATTGTTGGCAGTCACACCTCTGTTACATTTGATAAACTAGCTGAATAAGCAAGCAAAAGTTTAAAAGGAAATTTGCTTTTAGTTACACTGGGATTTCTCATCTTTCCTGATCACTAACTATTCTGCTGTACAGGCAATAATCTTTTGACCTTTAACAAGTCAGTCAATTACGAAATGTTATTATGTGACGTATAGACTGTAGCTAATGTCTGCACAGTGTTTTCTGATCAGTTTGTGTGCTAAATCAATGCAGGGAAGTGCTTTATTGGTTCTGGGGACCTGCAGCGCCACATACGGTCACACACTGGTGAGAAACCCTACATCTGTAATACTTGCGGAAAGAGCTTCACCCGCTCTGCCATGTTGAGGCGACACAGCAGCATGCACTGCAAGGGGGCTCCAGTCGAAAACCCAGCCCGTGACACCACTGAGATACATAGCTCAGAGGGATCTCCCTCATTCCCTAAACCTGTTAGCCACAGTAAGCCAGATGCCTCTGCCAGAGAGCAACATTTCTCTGCTTTGATGCCCCATACAGGATTAGAGAAACCCTCTCCACCGTCTTCTTCACCACCACAACCAGCATCAAATACAGAGACTCCTTCTCCCACCCCCCTTCCAGAGCTGCGCTCTCTGGTTCCCCATCATCTCCTCTCCTCAAACCACCAGGAGAGAGGTACAGCTCTGGCTGCTCCAGACCACATTAAGCTGGTCAAGCCCCACCTCTCTCAGGAGGCCGCATACGGTCCTTATGTTGTGGAGAATGGAAATATGTCAGTGGATATGGGCAGAGGTCTAGTGGGCAGACCCTACCCACTGCCTCCCACAGATAATCACAGCAATTCCCTCACAGGGTCTAGCAGGTCCAGTAGTGGCCCCTATAAGTCCAGTGAGGGCCAGTTAATCTCCAGTGTAACTCTGTGGGGCCTGGCAATGAAAACTCTGCAGAATGACAATGACATGGAGCAGTAAAAGGCTTTATATTCTTCAGATAAGCACCATAACCAGTTCAGAGGATGTCACTTTACACTATTTAAATTACAACTGTTACCACCAAGTTTTAAAAAGTGGTAGCTCTGATGCTGCAGGTATGAAATGTTAATAATATAAATTGTTCATAACGGAAAATGTTTATAATCTTCAAAGTTTTTTTTCAATACTCAAAATTGAAGTTTACAATAAAAGAAGTGCAGGAGCAGTTTTTTACCCAGCCAAACTGTAAACATCAGTGTATCACAGGTAATAAAAATATTAATTATACTCTTTCTGTTTGTATATACTGCGTTGTAATTTAAAATGTAAAAAATACAGACCTATTTTGAACCATTTGTGTCAAATGCTGATGTGTTATTTTCCCACAACTTTGGTGACATTAGGTTTGTGTTTTATTTGCACAGAAAAGCATTTTAAGTCCATTTGTCTTATTTGAATGTTAAGGCATTAATTCATAAATTAATTTCTTCCAAGAACTACTAATGTGAGACGACAGACAGTGTGCTATGGTAAACTTTGCTTTAAGAGAGTCAATGCTTTATGTCCATTATTTTGTTTAGTTTTGTTGTATTAATGTTAGATGTTTAAATGTGAAACACTTTGTTATAGTTGCTTTCAAATTGATTTTTATTTTGTTACAGTCATGGTATTGGCATGGGAAAATAGGCTATGTCATTGACAAATATTTCTTGATCTAAATTTTCTTAAAATGCACACTGGTGCAGCATTATCAAGACAACCATGTAAAGGATTTGACTGAGCCACCACCTAGAGTTGTAGGCTGCTGTGCTTTTAAACTGACTACAGAGGGAGCTAAAAACCACACACTATCCATCATGATTGAATATGTTAGAAATTTTGTAAGACAGCGTCAGATACTGTAATGTTACAGCTTTAAATCTGTCAGGTGTTCTTAAAGTTAAGTCATAAAACATATCTTTTGTAGAACACAAATTTGATGACAAAATTTATAGAAACACTGTACATGTTATATAATCCCTGTCCAGTCTGACCAAGTGCCTGAAGGTATGAACATTGCTCATGAAAATGGATTTGATTTTATGGAGAGTGAATTTATTGGTGACTTAGCTGTGATTCACATTCACCACACATCCAGTAAACAATGGGCACCAGCGTGTAAGCATTGTGCATTTCCACAGCAGCATGACTGTAAACACTACACTGACTAGGAAGTGTCAGACAAGATAAGATAGGCAGCTGATAATTGGCCAGCATTATCACAACATACAGGCCCATGTGTGCAGCATTAGTTTCCTAGCAACAAAACTGTTTTTGTTCTCCTACATCCAGTCGTCCAGCCATTGTGGTACAAGATGCACTTCTAAACAGGAAAGTGTTAATGACCGAGATAGTTCATGATTTGAGATGATTGCCAGACATTTGTGTCGGTATGTGTGTGTATTAAATCGGTAATGTCTGAATATAGAAATAACATCATGAGGGTTACGTGCTCTTCTCATTATTGAATTATTCCCAAGAATTTGAGGTTTGCACTGTTTGCTGGACTGAACAAGAATTGTGAAGGCGTCACTGTGGTTTCTGGGTAATTGTGACAGCATTTCTTACTATATTCTGTATTTTTAAAATCAAGAAAATAATCAGGAGATACATCCATAATAAACATTAGTTGCAGTCCTATATAAAATTGTTAAACTAACACCAACTATAGACAGCAGTATAATGCTGCTAAAACATTAACACGAGAGGTAATACTCATTGCTATACTACTCAAGTTTTTCTGCACTAAATACTACTACTTCTAATGTCTTGGGTACATTTTTGATTTTTGATTTTTACCTTCATATTTAGCTGTTTTCACACACACACAGACTTAAACACAACTAGCACTCTCAGTTTTATTTAGTATAGAAACCAAACACAAGGCTTCCTGTGTATTCATTGGTAATAACTAGACCAGTGACTTCTGTCTTCCCATGACCCTTTCTTCTCATTCTCTCTCTTCTTCCCTGTCGCCCTCTTGTCATCATGCTAAAGTTAATCCTGATTATGTACGCTGTCTAACTGGTGAATGGGACAAGGACTAATGTAATTTTACCCAGAAACATTTCCAAAGCTCATCTTTTGTTTTGGTATCTAATCATGTTCCATTGCTTTGTGCTGTCACAGGCATATGAGGATAGGTTTAATTAACAAGTGAGTGTGAAATACTGCATGTGAATCCATTCAAATTTGGTCAGCTGTGGCATTTTACAGCAGAGAAAAGACAGAGCACTATCAGATCCCTGGATGAAGCTTTCATATTTTGCTACTCTTCACCTAATGATGCATCTCACACAGACTGTTCATATTTATCTCAACATTTTTATGATTGTATTCATGATTTTTATTTTTATCTAAAGCATCTCTCCACCTTTCGACGCTTTATGATTAACATAAAAAAGCTCTCAATCACTGTTTTAAGGTCAAGGCTGTTGTGGTGGAATGGCTTAGTGTTGCATTGTTGGATGAGATGCATAAGTGGATGACCTAGTCTGTGTGCTATAATAGCTCTGTGTTGCAATATGAAAGAGGCTTAAGCATAGAAGAAGAATGGTGATTGTTCCTGCGGTTGCTTTGCTGTCTCTCTCTGTTGTCCCCTTTTACCCAGACAGTACCTGTTTGTCTGTTTGGATTTCCTCTGAGGGTGCCTCTCATGCAATATATACTAGACAGGTGCTATATCCATTCACTGTGTTGCCATGTTAATTTCAGGTCATCATCAGGCTTACCTGTAATAATGTGTTTTAACACAGTGATTTGTGTGATGAGCCCTGTAGCTAAATGCATGCATGGTTCTGGAAAAATACAGAATATGAGAATATGCATCTGCGGTCATAGCTCTCATCTTTCACCCTGCTTATTATCTACTGCTCTGCTTCCCCTCCTGTGCCATCTTTTTTTCTATCTACACACACTTTGGCCTTTTGCTACTGTACCCAGGTGTGTTCCACTCCGGATCTGCAGTACACTTTCAGTACCTTGAAATGCGTTTGGACAGCTGTCAGTGTGTGTGACAAGTTCTTCTCTGTTTCCCCCCTTAAAGCAAGGTTGCTTGTTGAGGTTGCTTCAGTACATTCATGCAGAGTAATAGGCTGGGAAAATGGTTTAACAGCCAAATAGTAGTTGTATTTTGAAAATGTGTTACAAATATTACTGTAACACAGCATGGGAAAATTGAGAGATGATTGGCTACACCTGGGAGCCCTTCAAGTGCTTTGTGTCAGCTTGTAGAGTCTTATTTCCCAGCATGCTAAAAGGCATGGCAGCAGCTCTTCACCATGGGGGTGTGGATAGTGACTTGAGCTGCTAACAGACATTGGCAGGACGCTGGACCAGAGCTTTGAGGTGAACATAGAGTTAGAACTTAAATCAATCCTAATAATGAGTTAAATATGAAAATCCTATAACTATTGATGTTTGAGCACTGAGCACTGCATTTCCAGTGCTAAGCTAAGATAACTAACAGGTGGCTGTGGTTTCACATTCATCAGAATCGATCAGAATGGTGTTCATCTTCTCATCCTGCTCTTGGCAAGAAATTGTTGAAAATAGTTTAGAAAATAAGCATATTGTCTAAAATGTCCAATTATTCACCTGAAGGGAAGTTTGAAAAATGATAAGTCACAATCACCCTTTTACAAATGAAACGCTGAATTCATTGGAATTTTGCTGCTACAGCCTTACTTTGTCTGGTATGACCCTTAACTATTAGTAGCTAATGGTAGCAAAGTGATATCACTGAGTCAGTTCACTTAATTTTGCTCTGCTTACATGTAATTTTGTCAGATGGTGTTATGTCAGATCACCTACTGCTGATTAAAGTGTTTGCTGTACAGACTGAATAAATGATCATTTTACATCAATTTGGTGAAGCATTGAAGAAAAAAGAACATTATTGAATTATATTGGAAAACTGGCGCTTTGTTACAAAAGTGCAGTGTCCCATTTTTCATTTACTGTCTGCATAATATTTTCTTAATTTCAAACTGTGCACTCAGGTCAAATGAATGGCCTCCATAAAAGTCAGCAAATGTTCCTTGTCTCATTATCTAAAACTGATCCTAACTGAAAAGAAGAAACACACATTAAACCCTCTGCTCTTCCTGCTCAGATCCTTTTGATTTCCTGTGGTGAAAATATTATCCAATCAGGTCCCTAATCGCTTGGACAGAGACCTTCAGGCAGGGAGAGTGTATGAGCATGCCTGTGTCTGCTCAAGCGGAAAAGGGGGAAAGAGACAGTGGAGGGAGAAAATGAAAGAGAAAAAGCGAAGGAATGATGGGAGAGATTTTGTAAAATTAGCCACGCTGTCAGAGCAGTTTGCACTTGGCTATACATGAATTGTCGTCAGTGTAGAAGACTCAGTGTAGCAGACTCAGAGAAGCCCCCCTCACTCTATCATCTTGCCTGCAGTGGGATTCAGGCTCTCCTCCTGTCTGTCTGTTTCATATACTCATTAGATCACAAACTGTAGTAAATCTGGATAAAAACTGAATTCACACATCAAGGATTATACACAAAGTTACCTGTATGTGTGTGTGCCTGTGTGTACATGCATGAATGAAGCCCTGGCTTGTTCCTGGTTGACAAAGATTGCATAATGTTAGGCTCCATGTGAGTCACTTTTCCAGTGGGGTAAAGGCTGTGAGTTATTTAATAGGACGATTGGTTTTGAGCTACTATTCTAAAGTCTGCTTGATAACACACGGGCCTGTCAGTCTTCATGTATTTTAGCTCTGCAGATACATTTCTGGATAAGAGAGAAATTTGGAATTTTTTGGAAATATTCTCTTACATGCTTTCTACAAAGATGTAGATCCACTTTTGTGTGTCTGTGTTAATTGTGGACATAAAACCAGAAAGTGAGGAGTATAATCTCATATAAACAGCTAGCCTGCCTCAGAGATCAAAAGCTACTAGCACATCTATAACCCAATAATTAAATGTCACTGGAATTATGTGTGTAAATGCTTATGAATAAAGACAACACCACAGGATAGCACCATTGCAATGGCAATTGTTTGCAAGAAAGAGTCCACATATTTATGGGGCACATAACTCCCCAGAAAACCACAAAATATTTGCGGTTTTCCTTGTGGACCAATAAAACCAGCAAAATGTTTAAGGCCATCCATTTGGCTCTGTGTCTGTACTTCACACACAAAGGTGAGAGTTGTGTTTCATTTTTCATTAAGTGAATATACATATTTCCCCAGATGTCAAACCATCCCTTAGTATCTAAAATCACCTTCAAAGATAAACATGACTTTCCTTACAGATAATGGACAACCTACAGGCCTAACAAAGGATGTTCTGCAACATCATTTTTTTTCCATTTCTCAAATCAAGTTTCCTGGTGTGAGACTTTGTTTAGATAATAAAGGCTATATGTTGTACTGTTCTAATACCTTTAAAAAATATGTTTTGATAGGACACGTGAAGTAAGATATAAACCTATTGCCCTATTCTTAGCCTGCAAGCAATATTAGCAGCCAAAATACAAAATTAATACAAATTTAAAATTCTTTGCTTGGGTCTAAATATAAACAGCCATTTCAAAATGCCAGTTGTAAAATGACGTTACAATTAGATTTATTTAATCAGACAAATACTGTAAGATAAAAGCAAAACAGTCAAAATAAAAACATAATGTACGAATAACCATTTTTCACACATGATCACAATAGATGCAGTGGATGTTACAAATAACGCACATGGACAAAATATTAATCTAGTCCCGCAAATGGCAAAAAAAAAAAAAAAATGAAGGCGTCTCTGCTCTTTGCTGAGGCCAATCCCTGCCTGTCTCTGTGGCAAATTCAAGCCCTCAAGAAAAACGAAGAGGACTCGGCTTTTTCCGATACGAATCGGAATCAGAGCCGAGAGCTCCTGACGCGCGACAGATACATCAATCGGGTCTTGGCTTACGGTTTGAGATTGTTTACATCCAATTAAAGAAGTAAGAAAGGAAGTATCGTTCTGCTGACATGGACACCGCCAATCAGGTGAGTACACCAACGAAGACAAAGATCAGTTTGACGCAGTAATGTGACTAATTATGTGCTAAATTGGGAAAGTGTGGTTAATTGGTGACAGAAATGAGAATGCTGTTATCCTCCCTCTGTGTCCTCCTGCAGCTTGCATCTGTGGCGACATTTCAAGTGCTAAAATTACCTCTGGGATTTATCCGTGTTTTGGAATGGGTGAGTTGGAACTTTAATGCTTTTTTGCGTGCAAATAACTTAATTGTACAGTGTAACTACATAGACGAATTATGTAATATAGGATGCAGCGTCCGTGTGTGGTGACAGTATTGCTGCACTGCATAAACATCTGGTCTTGATTTAATATTCCTGCGTCTCTCTGGTGAAAGTCAAACTTCAGCACATCTGTTGGGTTTTGGTGTCTGGATGGTGGTGTTTGTTTTGCGGGTATACGGTGCGGCTCCTTACCCATAATCAGCTCGGCTACGATCCGTTTCACCTTGACTAAATGGCTCAAGTTTATTTAAGGATTTAAAGCCCCGTGACAACTACATGCCAGTGGAAAAAGAGATGTCCGTTTTTAGTTCTGCATATTTTGAATGTATTGTTCCAACCCGGTCCTCAAAAATGCCCCCATATTGGTAAAACGATATAACAGGAACCAGCGATAAGAAAGGGGCGTTTTAGGTCTGACTGAATCAAAGCTTTACTACATTTTTCTGTCTGGGTGCCATTTGTAGACTTTAGACTTTATTGTACAGTGCAGAGAAGCCTAGAGGCAAAAAGAGATAAGTGATTTTTTTTTTATGCCAGTTTAGAGAAATTACTGTAGCCATGAGGGTATTCAGCTTGTGCACAAATAGGGTGTGTGCATGTGTGAGTGTGAGTGAGTGTGTGTGTGTGTGTGAGCTTGTCTCTCCTACTTCTATAAATGCCATCAAATGTGCAGAGAATTCTCAAGCAGCAGTCTTCGCACCATAAAAATCAAACAAAACCCTTTTTTAACATGCAAACCAGTGGACTTTGCTCAAACTTGCTTTCATCGGGCACATGATATTTTAGCTGAGATAAGGTAGATGCATGTCTTTCAGCGAGGTGAGTTCCTGGATGCGCCCCTTTGGCAGTTTGTGTGTGTGACCAGATTCACTGTGATATTTGTGGGCCAGAGCCAAAGAACAAGCAGATGATCCAAATCACCATCTGTATGATGAAGATAACACTCTCACAGTTTCCACTGTGTGTCTTCTTGTTGTTCTGTGTGTGTGTGTGTGTGTGTGTGTGTGTGTGTGTGTGTGTGTGCGCGCACACGAACGCGTGGAGGGCAGCATGTGATTCATGTAAGCATTACTGAACACCATCCTGTGACATCCAGTGACACATTGATACACTGATGACCTGGTGCTGCTCATTCAGACCTACAGTAATCATACATAATCTTATGCAAGCTAAAGTTCATTTTCCAATTTTTGCTGTCCCTTGTTTTTTTTAATCCCTCACCCACATCTTTAAAGAGGGAAAGTTTTTCACTATCTCTGCCAGGCCAGCAGAGGACTTATGAAAATGCAAAAAATTCAAATTATGACCCAAGTATTAAGATTTATTTTGCATCACCAACCATTGGGGTAGCTGTGGTTAGGCTCTTTGTCTCTCATGCCAGAAAGGAAAAAGACCCCTCACCTTTTCTGCCTCCATCTGAAATTTAAATGATTATCATTGATAAATGATCTCATTACTCCTCCCGCCCTGTTCAGCTCTGACTCCAAGGATACCTCAGAAGACTCTTGGCAGGGATGGATATGAGTTTGTAAAGTGCATGGTGGAATTTGGATTTTTTTCTTTTTATTCTGAGTATTTTTATCCTATGACAGTGAGTTTTCATATACATGTAACAACTTTACAACAAATTTTGAGTTGTCCTGTTGGTTCCCAGTGTCTTACTTTTCACAAATAGTAAGGTCACTCTTCTTCTGGGAGCACTCAAATCTTTAGACATGGTTTAATACCCTTGCCTCGATCTATGGCATGCCTCAAAATATTATTACAGTGGTCAGAGTACCTAGGACTTCATGGCTTAGTATTGCCTTGCTTTTTGTCCACACACTACTGGGACCTATATACCTTCATTATCTAAAGGCCTGCAGTGCATTTATTTTATCAGCAAAAACACACCTTCCAGTTTGGTTTATTTGCTTCCAGGCATTAAAGGATTTTGTGACATTGAATAACAGATAATATAATGCTAATAATAATGACTGTATGGCTGATTGTTCATTTGGACAAACAGAAAGTTGTTTAAGGGGTAGTGATGATAGTTGCTGTAGACCACTAGGATTTATCCAACATCAGTCAGCACCGGGTGTGCACAAGGACAATCAGCCATTTCTGTTGGAGATTTTAGAGGATGCCTTTACAGCCCTGTGAGTGTATGTCTGTGTGTGTGTGGTATGTGTGTACAAGCAGGCTCTTGGCCTGTTTGGCACACTGTCAGTGGCTGGCATATTCTGCTCCAAACAGCTGTAAGGTCCCCTCCTCTCCACCGTGGACCAAGTCATGCAGAAGCTGTCCTTTGAGATGTGCCCAAACTCTTCACTGCATGTGTGTGTGTGTGTGTATATGTGTGTTTTAGAGAAAGAAGAAGAATGAGAGCAAAACCTTACAGTTGATTGAACACATGATGCAAATGATATACATGCATTTTGTTATGCATCATCGTGACTGTTGTATCATTACACACATTGCAGTTTTGCAAGTGCTGTATCAACTTGGTGGCTTCCTGTACTGCAGCAAAACTCAGGCTGATGAATCATAAAGAATGAGTTCATGACTCTAATTTATGTGTAAGGGTCCTCCTCACATCCAAAACCCAGGACTGACCCACTCTTGTATGATGTCATCTTTACTGTACACCAGTGTAGTTTGCCTTGTTGTTGGCAGAGCATAGTGTGTGTTTGTGTATGTGCCACATAATGTGGTGCCACAATATACATGCTGCCTAAGTCTGACTAGAGAATCTACTCTAAAATAACATGTACAATCCAAAAAGTGTCCAGAACTGTTTACATTTTGTTTCTAGTGTCTGGTTGGCAAAGTAGAGATTTTTTTTTTTTTTTTTTTTTTTTTAAATATATGAAATTGGGAGTTGAACCCTAATATCCAAACATGAAACTAAATGAATACTAAAAAACTGAGTTAGACAGGACAGAATTACTCTGTAGTTATGCAAATACCGGAAAGCTTGACATCAGTGAAACACAGCACAGATTAGACAAATTTTGAAAAACTGGATGCAACTCAGTTTTCTTCTCTCTCTCTGTCCATCTTGCTGTCTTTTTATCTGTCACATTTTGTGTTGTGTCTTCGCCTTGGTGATGTGCTACAGTGTTGGTTTTGACAGATTTCTGCACAATGTTCGTGATGAACATTTGCACAGGGGCACATGAACACACCAACATACACTCACGACAAGAAAAAAAGTGAAGGAAGGAAGATGCTGAGAGTTTGGCGACAGCTGTTGACAGATATTGCAAGAGACTCGCCAGGTCAAAGATCTGTTTTTTAGAAATGAAATCACTCAATTCCTTTTGACAAGGGGATGTGGGAATGGGGAAAAATTGCACCTTTTTCAAATACTTCAAGAGATGGTGTTAAACTTGTAGTACCCATTAAAACAAACATCCCTGTGTCATCAAGTTGAATTGGGTAACGTGGTGAATTAGAACTCAGATGACTTTTATATGTATAGTAAATCAGTACGATCAGGTATTGTTTTGCGGATATTGACTTTCATAATACAGGGTTTCTGGAGGTCCTTGGAAAGTTAAAGCTTTAAAATGTCTTACATTTTGGGTAGGTCTTAAAAATTCTTGGTCATGTTGAGGTTGATTATTTTAATGGTAATTTGACAATGCTTATATAATGTTGAATTAACTTCAGATACACTTTTATGTGCTTTTGAGAAATGTTTATGGAATTTTTAGTAGTTTAGATTTAACCTGTGACATATTAGTTCAGTGTTGCAGTTTTTTCTCTTATCAGCTGGTCTTTATCAAGCTGTAATAAAAGTCCAAAAACAAAACCGTCTTGGAAGTTATAACATCTGCCAACTTTGCAGGCTGCTCATAGTTTGGTAGGTTCATCCACTTTGGTGCTGGTTTAATATAATGCCTCAACAGAAGAGAGGAGTCCCGAGAGAATCAAGGGGTTGAAGTTAGTGCAAATATTTCTGCAATAATAGCAGGACAGGCAGCAGAACTAGCAGCTGGAAAACAATGACTTCAGAAAAGATGTTGGTGAATTTTATGGATGTGGAAAAAACTAAGGTACCGTGGTGTAACAAATATAATGCTACTGTACTTGTAGATTTTTCATGGGAATAACTGTTTTGTGGTCACAAAGTGAGAATTGTTTAACTGAGATAAAATCCTGAAATTCTCTAATAGTCTAACACCCACTTCTAGATTGGATGGTGGTTTGTCTTAGAAATGCAAAGTAAACTCCAGAAATATATTAAATTTCTTACAAATTTGCACACACACACACACACACACACACACACAGTGGGTTTGTATTACATTTCTATCAGGTGCCTCCAGCATAATAAGTGCACTGACTGTACCTGCAGCGCACAGGGGCCGGGTTCCAGCTGGGTCATCTGACTAAGTAGCCATGGAAGCCCCATGGGGAGAAGAACAGCACCACGAAGGGACACTGTTACAGAAATAAATGGAGATTTTCTGTGGTCAGTCAAGCTTACAGAGCAGAGAGATATCAGGAAAGATGGATCTGGGCTGTGCGGGGCACAATGCTCCCATTACATGGAGGGATTAGCTGCAGCTAAATGAGCTACTGATTTCATTCTGTGGTGCTGCTACTAAAGCAAAAATCAGGCAGCTTTCACATGAATTCCTGTGGTTGTCACCTCTTTCTGTATCTTGTACTATAGTCAGTGAAATTGTGGGGTTTTCTTTCTAATGTAGAAGCAGATCAGTATGATTGAAGTTTGCTTTTGCTGTGTGGGGAAATGAGGATCATGCAGTAGTAAATTCAGGTGGCTTCTGCTTTTACTATATGTTTTAATTCTCTCAAACTCAAAACTACGGTGACATCACAACTGAAAAGTCTAAAATGAAAATCTCATGGGGAAAAATGCTGTTTTTAGGTTCAAGTTGTAATATTTATAGCAATCTATTAGCAGTAATAGAATATATATTTCTCAAATATGTCATCATTAGTGTGTAATCACTGGAAACTACCAATCATTGCGTTTTCTTAATCTTAGAATGAGCCTTTTAAATCTACATGGGGAGTGGGTCTCTTCTCTTGGAGGCAGCTATGTTGCGCTGCCCTGGTTCTACAGTAGCCCAGAGCAGGCCAACCAAACCCTGGCTCCGTCCCTTGCACCTGGAAACGTGGGATAAGGGTTTGAAGGTAGCATTCAGCATTCTGCAATCTCATCACTAGATGACAAATCTTTCTCATTTTACACATTCCACCTTCAATTGAATTCAAAAAATCAATAGAACTCAATATTATATTACATGTTTAACATATCACAACACCATTGTATCAGTTAGGGTGACATGCTTCATCACTATTATATCAAAAGTCCAATTCAAATTTGCATCTGTCTGCTCACCACACTGTGCTTCTATTTATGATGCCTGTTTGTCGTTTTGTTTTGTACTTAGCTAGCAGGCGTAAAATTGCCCATGTTTGCACACTGGCAGACTCCAGGACTGAAAGCAAGTGAGACTGTGTTTGTGTGTGAACTGTGGCTAATGCTTCTGCCTGAGTGGAGGGTGATTATATTTATACGCTACGTTCATGTACACACACAACAGCAGCCTACATCTAGGTCCTTAAACCCTCAAACACACATGCACGGAGAGGTTACACACATTCAGTCACATGCAGCCATATACACACAAACATCAACATATTAAATGAATGTAAGTTCTGTACTAATGCACAAGCATGAATACACATGACAATGCAAACAGACTGGAGAGTTAATGTTTAGCGTTAGTGAATTCAGGTTCACCATGACTTTTGTTTAGTTTATTATTGTCTGTTAGGCCATTAAATCCAAAATTTTCTTCCTCTTATTCAACTAACACTACCTCTATCAATCAAGTGCTGCATTTGAGACAGTTAAATAGTCTCTGTTACTGAGCTTTGTCTTTGGTCATTGATTCAGTTTTTCATTTAAAGAATTTTTTACCTGTCTTTTTCTCATAATTGTGGCTATTGCCTATAGATCACACTAATGTTGCTATTCTATACGACTATATCGCAGCAACTCGATAAAGGCAGATACCAGAAAAACACATAAATAAAAGTTACGTAAGTTGTTTTAAACATTCATCTCTGAGTCCAGTCAAAGAGATTGTTTTGTGCAGCCCACCTGAGTCTTTTCTTCCATTTGACTTTCCAGGATGCCAGTGTTAAACAGTCTAGTAGAATGATAAACAACCTGTGAGCTTTTGTTTGGTGTAGAGTTAATTTTTTTTTCACTGAAAACAGGAACATGTTATGAGAGCAGTCAGAAAGAAGCTTAACCCAACCAGTAATTCACTGTAAACTTACTTTTTCAAAGTTTTTGTCTGTTCTATATTCAAACCACACAATCTACGTAGTTGGATGGTGTAGTTTTTAGAGTAGTTGTATGATAAATTATAGTAGAGGATAAGCAACTTTAAAGAGACATGCCTCCATTTCCCAATCTCTGTCTAGATGTTTTTTCCATCTATCTTCTTTCTGCCTTCATAAAGAGTGTCCTAGATTTTTTTTTTCCCCTCCCCGCCGGGCAAGGAGAGGGGCAGCAGATCTGAGGCGCTTTTCTCCTCCTGAGGCAGCCACTTGACACTGCATAAATTCCTATCAGTTTGATTGGAGCAGGTGGATGGCGTGTGTGTGTGTGTGTGTAGCATCTGTGAGGTTTGTGAAAATGTCAAGTGCAGCTCATCAGTGAATGCACCTTTTAGATCGTCTGCCACTTAACATGATCCTCATCTCCCCACTCAGTGTTACCTTTGTCGCTTCCACTGCTGCTCTGTTCACTTCTGCAGCTCTTCTGTTGCTTATTTTATCTATTTTACAAATATTCATCTTAACAAACCAACAGTCTTTAAATCTTCTCTGTCACTGTGCTCACTTCACAATCTCCTTTGTTTATCTGCCTGGTTTGTCTTTTTCTACACCCTGCACCTTTGTTTTTCTGTTTGTGCTGGGTAGTGGACAGTAAGTCAAGTCTAAAATAGATAAGTTTTGTCTCAACCAGCATTCACTATAACCATTTATATCCTCATTTGAGGCTCCGACCCTGCTTTGAGCTCCACTTCAGTCTCCCCAGACGGGTTCCTTGCATTCTAATCTTTTGATAATATCTGGAATTTTTTACATCTTAGTCCAAACATTAAATATTACAAATTAAAATATCCACATTAGTTCAGTGCCACATAGGTCAGCGGAGGCGAGAACACAGGAACATGTCAGACTTTTGTTTTCATTTTTCATTTCTGTGCCCTGGCTTTTCTCTGTTCCTCTCACTGTAAGAGTGCCTTGGCTCTCTTGTGCCTTGCTACTCCCTTTTTCCCTCTCTATCGCTTGTTCCCTGAGGAACCCAGCTGGGAGAGGCAGATAAACACACAGGGGCACGGGGCTTAGCACCCACCCTCCTCTTTCCACAATGCCACGCTCTTCAGTTCAAAGGCCCCAGCCAAAATGAGAGGGGCTAAACTCGAGCCGAAAATCACAGGGAGAGGAAGCAGCTGCAGGAGAGAGAAAATATGTAGACATACAGTAACAGAGAGATGGTTATCTCAGGGTGTTTGTGATAATTAGGATGGAGTATTTATTCTGGTCACTTTTCTCCTACAATTTGTTTGTCACGCTAAACATATTATACAGTCACCATGCATGGTTTTTATGGGCTCTGTAGGCTAGGTACAAATTATCTGCATATATAATGACTTTGTGTGTAGACGTATGACCATATTTCTGTGTTTGTTTGTGTTCTAGCTTGGCTTCAGTGGGGAAATTCCCTACAGAGGTTCCAGCTGTGCACCTTCACAGCCAAGCCGCACAGAGCCTCCATCTGAGGCCAGAAGCTGCAGAAAGCAAGCAAAAATCGGAGTCCCAAGTTTAGAGCATTTTGCTAACCTACCTCAGTGAAACCCAAATCAGTTTTGCCCTTTCTGGCCAAGATTAGTCTCATAAAGCATCAGCTACTGCAAACATACCCCTGTTCAGCAGCAGCTAACAGTAGCTAGTATTTGATTCACTGTCAGTGCAGTCTAAATTGTGAACACAATGCCCAACAGGCTCTCTCTGAATGTCCTATTAAGGTTGCTTTCATCAAATAATAACAAGTAGTCACTGTGCTTGACTCTACAGTGCATGGAGATTGGATGAATGGTGTTATAAATTGCTTGATAATGTATTTTAAAGTTCCAATATGTCTTAGGCTGTAGGTTCCTAACCTCTTGTCAATATTTCAGTGCTTTAGGGCTGATTATTTTTTTCCCCTCTGTATCAAGGAAACATGTATTTGTTTGCCTTCAGTAAGGTCAGGTCTAATGTAGTTTTTACTTGTTGTACAAAAGAGATGCAGTTCAATCTGGATAATATTCCAATGGGGAATGTTTGTGTGAAAAATGGGGACGGAGCCAAGAATCAGATCAGCCCAATAAGACCTGGTATAACACGACGAATAAAAAGATAAACATCTTCCTTTTCATATGTTGTGGCACAGAGAAAGCCTTGATAAAGCTGTGGTCCCTCTGTGATCTCCTTTATACCAGAAATGGGAGCACATGCATGTATTTCCTATATGGTTATTCAAAACATCCTGAATGTTTCTATCACTTTAGGGTGTAACAAGCTGAAATACATTGAAATACATGAAATCAAGATCACCATTCATTTTACATGACAGGTGTTATTGGATTTATACAGATATGCGTCACCTGCATAGCAGTCGAGTTATATCATGTTTACCAATAATATTAGCCTGACAGGGCAGCATGGTGCCTTGGTGGTTAACACTGTTGCCTTACAAGAAGGTTCCTCGTTCGAAACCCGGCAGGGGCCTTTCTGTGAGGAAAGAAGTCCTTCGTGTGCTTGTGTAGGCTTTCTCCAGGTACTCCTGTTTCCTCTCACAGTACAAAAAATCCTGGTGACCCTAAATAGGAAAAAGCAGGTATATATGATGGATGGATGGATGGATTACCCAGAGAATGTATTATCCGCTGTGGTGGTGTTAGTGTTAGATTCCCTATAATGACATGTTAGTTGTGTGTGTCTATATATTTATTCTGTCAAAGTGTTGTTAATATATCAGGTAGAAGTATGTAGTATTGAAGTATGTAGACATTTTGTATTTAAACATTTGTGGCACATATTTAGCAAATGCTACCTTGTGTTATGCATATTGTGAGTGCAAACACTTTCATGAGACAAGCAGGACACACCTTATCAATGAACAATTTAAGAACATTTTCAGACATATTCATAGTGTAGATAGTCTGGATGAACAATCTGATAACGCCCTCTAGAGGCTCAGGAGCTTTCATGCTGCAGAGATATGTCGTCCCCAGCTGCTGGCAAGCTACACATCCAGCTGCCAGTAATATGAGAGAGGGGAGGCTCATGCTAACCAAGCGTCAGGTCTGATTATGGTGATCATGGTCGTGAGAACTCTTGAGGCTATCAGAGCTTCACATGGAAAACTGGGCCGAGAGAGAGAGAGAGAGGGAGACAGAATATTAAGGGCAAAGGCTGTGTGTCTTGAAAGAGCAGGTGTGTGTGTGTGTGTGTGTGTGTGTGTGAGGGTGTGTGTGTGTGTGTGTGTGTGTGTGTGTGTGTGTGTGTGTGTGTGTGTGTGAGAAAGATTGTTTTCTGCATGTTAATGTTTGTTGATTATAACTATTTACTACTTCTGTTTTGTTGTGGCGGGTTTACACAAAATCACATCTCAACATAGAGCAATGGTTCCCAAACATTTTCTGTTCTACATATGGCCATATACACACACACGAACACCTTTTGCTTTTAAATTGCAAACATTGTAATTAATATAGAACTTCTTATTGAACAAAATAAATATGTGGCAAATACAACATTTTCAGACACTATGGTCTCTCCTCATTATCCACCATTGTGCTGGTGAAGCTGAGGGCAATACAGGCCTCATCAGATTTGCTTGTCTTTGCGTTGGAAGCTGTGCGTTGAGCAGGTGAAGATTCATCCTCTGCTGTAGCATTATGTTTAGCTGGGAGCCCTCTTACAAATTTGTTATGCTATCAGTGCTCAAGCATGCCTTGCGCCCCTGCACAATAGCTCCATGGCACCCCTAGGTGTCCTGGCCCCCACTTTAGGAATCACTGGCACAGGGCCAATGTATGATTATTAAACAAAAACAAATTCAACCAATTCAACCTTTAAGAAAGACATGTGTATACACTATAGCCAACTTACCCATCCAGCCACAGTTCATTTGAAAATTGTGCTTATTTTTTATTCTGGCTTCTCCAGGCTTAACCAGCTCACTGAGGTTGTAACCAGCTGCAAATCCTTAGATTCTGCCTTCAGGCACACAGAAAATACAGGGTAAGAAGCCCTGGAACTACAGAGCATCTGTATATTTTGTACCCGTGTGCGAGGGCATGAGAGGGACCAGTGTTATCACGTACACAAATCTTTTAAACATAAAACTGCTCATCTCTTTTAGTACAAAGTGGTGGACTGGGCAGGAGGAATAACAACTTAATATACTTAAAGCAGCAGCAGGGATGCATGTGTAGGAAGTGAAGGCATGACAAAAAAAATCTATTTTTTTCTCTAGTAGCACTACATGTACCAGGTTCAGTATTTGTGTGTCTGTGTGTGTGGAAATTAGAGGTATACATAATACAGAGCAGAAACCAGTCCATCAATTGCAGCATATTGTTCCCTTCAGTATATTGTGTTATGTGTCCATAAAGAATCTTCTTACCACTTTATGTTTTCAGTGAGATAAGAGGCTGATTAGTTCATGTTCATGTCATTGCGACAAGCTCACTGACATTGCATTAGTATAGACTTAGCAGGAGAGACACACTAAGAAAAAGATTAACAGAGTTCAGTGTATTGCCTGCAGATATTACATTTATTGATTGATGTAATAAGGGCTATGGGGCCAAGAGAAGTGTTAGCAAGTTCAGCCTGAGTAAATTCAGCTCTTCATAAATATACCTTTTTATTAGCTGATGAGGGCGATTTATTTTTTTTAGCAGTAAGTAATAGTAAGTAGGTAAAAAGAGCTCTGTCTCAACCAGATTTAACATTAAAATATTTTGGGCAGAAAGAATCCTCTTGGGTGCCCTTAGGCAAAACTGTGACCTGTGATGTTGCCATTCGCTTTAGGGGCATTCGCTCTTGTGTATGCATTAGTTAGCAACTGAATAAAATATTAACCTTTACAGTTGTATACTTAAATGAAAAGTAGTGGTCCTCTTTTAATATTGTATCTGCTTAGATTTGTGCTTTTTTTTTTCAATTCACCATTTTATTTTTTGCAATTTTACTGCCCAGTTCTAATTAAATAAATCAAAGGCTCAATGAAAAATGTGAATTTCTGTTTGTTTAATAAGCGTAGTAGTGCAGTCATCAGTAAAAGGAAAATACAAAACAATCGCCTCCTCCACACTCTGAGACTCTGTCCTAATTCAGCTCAGTCCACACACCCACTGCAGTCCTTGAAGTCCATGTGCTGATGTGGCTAAAACCCTGAGTTGGTGTTAAATTTCTTCACGGCACAGAAATTGTTGAGATGTCTATAAGTAAACTGTTTAATGGTGGGATTGCTGATACTCAGTATTTTTCCTTTGAATCAGTTTTTTTTATTCTGTAAATAAGAATGTGTAAAAAAAAAAGTCACTATATTTGTCAAATGGTATGTGTACCAATTAATTTTTTTTTTTTTATTATACTACTATTATTAGTAGTACTATTAAAAGAGTGTACATATTGGACTTTTATTTGTCAGAAGCATGAATCCAAGTCAGTGGTAATGTTGCTAATAGTGCCTACTGAATGTGTGAATAGAAGACTGGTTGCTAACAGTATATTATATTTATGAGGTGATATGTCACAGCTATATTTATGGCTTGCTCTTCTGCCCTCAAGTGGGGAAAAAAATACCTCTGTGATATGTTAATCTGTGTGATGAGAAATCACAAAGCAAATGGGCACAATTGCTGTGGTTTGAGACATCCACCATAATACATCCACTATAATTTTAGAGATGTTGAAGTGGCTAATTTCACACCATGCTTGTATTATCACAGTGAGTAGCTGGTTGATTCTGAGGCTGACTCATAAACAAGCTTCTACAATGACAAACTTGAGTCCAGTTTTCATTTCACTTGTTACTAGTACACAATGAAAGTCAGTGTAGGGTTAAGGATTTCAGCCGGGCTTAAAGTCATTGAACAGGACAAAGTAAAAACAGCAGTGAAATGAGTTACAGTTGATATAGATGGAGAAGGGGCTCAGAGAAAACACTTTGGCTCTGGTGACATTTGGACAGTTTTACCTGTGTGGCTGTTTGTTGTGTGCACATGCAAATATGCCATTTAGCATGCTTCACATGAAGTCATCTATTACCTCAGTTCAAATCCATTTTAATGCCATTTTTTTTATAGCAGGCAACTGATTTCTGTCATTTCCATCTTTATGCAGTTCTTTGCCATTTTTGCATTTGCAACATGTGGGGGCTACTCTGGACAGCTACGGGTTAGTGTTGACTGCATGGAGAAGGCCAGCAGCAACCTCAGCATTGGCATTGACTTTTTTTATCCTTTCAGGTGAGTGAATTTCATCTCCAGCTTTTCAAAACAGAAAATGCAATGGAAGTGAGTTGGCACAATTAGTTTTTACTGCTCATTACAGGTTGAAATGGACCTCTCTTACCTCAGAGATGTGAAATGTCATAGATTATATTATTGACATTAAGATGTTAAAATACAATTCTCATTATCAGGGAATAGCCAGTTTCCTGAACTTTTTTAATAAATTTTTCTATATAAGAAATCTAAGAAATGTTAAAGGGGGGAGATTCCAATGAGGACAAACTACTGTATCAGTTACCTGGGAATATTTGACTAAAACATATACTGTCAAAATAGTTTTGTAGACCACATTTTGCATAATGATAGAATTTGAACACTGAATGTTCCTCTGTGTGTGCCAGGTTACACCAAGTGTCTTTTGAAGCACCCGTGTGTGAGGGTATGAGGAGGGAACGTGTGTTCCTCATTGGAGACTACTCATCCTCTGCAGAGTTCTTCGTCACCATTGCCGTCTTTGCATTCCTGTATTCCCTCATGGCCACCACTGTCTACATCTTCTTTCAGAACAAGTACCGTGAAAACAGCCGAGGCCCGCTCATTGTGAGTATAATGAGGCCTCTGACCTTTCATAACAATACCATTAAATTCTGCTCTTCCTCAGTTTCACATGCACTGACTCACCTTAATGTCAGCTATGTAAGACTATTAGCTCGACACTCAGCAGCTGTCTATGTCTATACTGTTTGTCTCTTCTCTCTTCCATGCAATCAGGACTTTGTAGTGACCGTGGTGTTCTCATTCATGTGGCTGGTCAGCTCCTCTGCTTGGGCAAAGGCTCTGTCTGATGTAAAACTGGCCACTGATCCAGATGAGGTGCAGCTCCTCATCTCTGCCTGCAAAGTCCAGACCAATAAGTGTGGCTCTGTGCATGGGCCTCGCTGGTCCGGACTCAACACTTCAGTGGTAGGTTTCTCAGGGTGTGTGTCCCACACAGTGGCAATGTATAAATAAATAAACTAGAAGAGATAATATTTGCAGAAATACATTTACTGCTGAAATTTTACAGTTTAAAAATTTGAAATAGATTTTAAAAATTAAGATACAGTTGAAGATAAAGCACTGAAAGGACATGGATTGTCAATTGAAGTGTCAGGGATAAACTGAGCTAAATATAAGAATATACATTAATATTTTAATCTGCTCAAGTTAAATGATACTTGTTAAATTTCTCTTCAGGTTTTTGGGTTTCTCAACTTTGTTCTGTGGGCTGGAAACATCTGGTTTGTCTTTAAGGAGACCAGTTGGCACAAGGGTGCTTCAAGGCTTGCAGCGGGTGCGTCTGAGAAACAAGCTGGCACCTTCAATCAGCAGCCTTATAACCAAAGCAGTTTTGACCAAGCGGGGAACTACAGCTCCCAGGGGAACCTCGGTCAACTGTCTGAGTACAGCCAAGTGGGAGGACCAACCTCCTATTCCAATCAAATGTAGCCATGCCTTTTGATTTCATGAGTGGCACTTCTGTATTTTAAACCAGGGCAATCAGTGGATGATAGGGGAGGTGGGGCATCCAGTTAACTTTCATTCTCTGCTCAGTTAACCATCAATCCCTCTGTGCAGAAATCTAAATAGATGGTCATAAAAAGGTGTCATAGGACACCCACTGTAGATATAAGTGTTGTTGGTTAATGTACAAATGATTAGATATAGTCCTTTACTCCTTCTCTTTCAGGCCTGTTGTTTGCTGAATGTTGTATTTCTTGTAGTTTAAACCATACTAGTGTCAGTTTCTCTTTCTGTGTTTGGTAATTGACATTCACTGTTTCGACTGGACATCAGTTTCAAACTGGTGTGAACTCTTTATTTGAAGGAATATGTGCTCTGTCTGTATAATACAAGTGCAGGTTTTTAAGTGTATGGTGTTGTATGTGTTCTTATGTGCTCTCTGTGAAACTATTGAAAAAAACTTGCATTTTGTTTCTGAAGGTTTACAAAATTCACACTTTCCTTAAGGATTGTTTTGATTAATATTATTGTTTTTATGTTTTTTGATAGGAAGTCAGTTTTGATAGTGGACATTCCTAATTCAGATACAAATTCAGAATATAATTTCAATCACTGTTGTATTTGTTACAAATACATTCCAACAATGTCATACATTCATGTATGACATTGGTTGTGTTAATGTCAGGGCCTAAACAATCCTATGCAATAATTGTCTATTGCAAAAATACAATATACAAGGGTTGTACAAGAAAAAAACATAGTATGCAACCATTGCAGCATGTTGTTTCTGTAGTTTTCATTTCTTTGTTGCATTTGCACAAACACGTTTATTTTAATATACTATTGAGTATTGAGACTGTCTCCCTAACTGTTTACAAGGTGGCTGCTTCTGCTACTAATTACTGTGACTATTTTATATGCTATCCTCAGACTACTGGACAAATTATGAACATAAGTTATACCTCTCTAAAGCATGCCCAGGGTATCCATTTACATGGTAAAAATGATATCAGTACTGCAGTGATAATCAATAGAGTGAATAGTGGGTTGTTTGTACAGAACTAAGACCGAACTTTTGTTTACTTTAAAATCGCACTTCAGGTTTGTACAACTTTCCAATACTTGTGCAATTAATGTAAAGTAATAAAGGTTAATGCTCGGTTGCTGTTTGTTTACATTGATGTGACTTGTGCAACCCTGTTTCTTGACCTCCTAAGCATGTGACCTGCATCAGTGTAATAAAGCATGTATAATAACAGTTTCTGAGTCTATATAATGTGGATGATAGTTTACAGAAAATGATGGTAATAAATCTGCACAAATTTGCCCATAAATGATTCTGTTCACGTTTACTCAGATTTCTGTCTCATTGATCTTTTCCATACTTTTCACAGAAACACTGAAAATTCACGCTCCATGAGAATCATACTGAAGACGCTTTGTAGTCGTACATCCTTTGCCCAAAATCTTGCAAAATAATGTATAAACAACTTGTCTCGATTTCATCAAAGCAGGTTGTCATTGTGAAGGCTTAATGTTGCTGAGATTTCACTGATTATGAAATAAAACTTTATAGGTTTATTACATTTTCACACAAATATGAGCAGTGTCGCCATACATCATAAAATCTCTAACAAACATGACAGAGGATAAATAGCACAAATATCTAAGCAAAAGAATGTTCATATTTTTTGCTAATGGCAGTAGAAATAGTGATATTCTGTACAAAATAACTGCCTAGAGAAAACAAAAACAATATAGCTCCAAGCAGCAATGACAGGCCCAAGCACTTGATATGTCACCACCTAATACTGTACTCTCAATATGGGATGTCCATGAACTGTACAGAATGAGACTGTGCCAAATTTCACATCCTTAAGACACAGGAAGCACTAATTGCCAGCTTGCCATGTGGTGGCTTTATGTCTTTATGTCAGTCTGCCATGTAGCACATGTATATATCATCATAGTCATCCTCACTAACTTCACTGAAGTTTGGTGTTTGTCAAGGAATGCATTTTAAATTTGACACATTTCCTGTTTATTTGGCGAGATGTGTAAATTCATCGTAACGCTATTTGATCACATTTCAACATATCAAAAAAATGCTTACAATTTGACATCTGCAATATGTTACAGGCTTCAACCTGTAAAGTCCCTTAATCCTCTGGAACAGCAGTCTGTCTCAGCCATTCATGGTGAAAAAGATAACAAGGAATCCTTAGTGAAGTTCAGAGCAAATCAAAGTTATCTCTATTTATTTATCTAAACTCTTGTCATGGTTGAAAGATTTTCCATCACAGTTAATAGAAATTAACCTGATAAATACAAATACCAGTGATTTTATGTAAATGTCTCTATGTTGGTTTAGTAGAGGCTGTAAACATCTAAATATTGAAATATTTCTGTTTAATACATTCACACCATATTTTATGTTATGACACTGGGCTGACGGGCCCATGCTCCCAGGTGAGTCAGGAAGAACTCATCTCTCTGGTGCTGAAACAGGAGAATCAGCTTTCAGAGAGAGAAAAAAATCAGAACTGGAGCAGCACATTGACAACTTACTGGTGCGCATCAGTGGCTGAGGCTATAGCGGCCCCTGGTCTTACAAGTTAGTCTCCCATCCAAGTACTAACCAGACTATTTGTCTATTGTGCTGCGCTTTGCTGCTGTAATATTGTGAATTTACCTGCAGTTAGACAAATAAAGGTTTGTCTTATCTCTTATCTTATTCCCGTCAACCAGCAGGAGGCGACATTGGTCTGTCCGAGCGCTCCCACAGCTTCCAAAGGCACCACTGAAACCTTTCACAACAAGGAAGTCAGATCTTGAGATGTGTTTATGTGTCGAAGTGTAAGCTGAGCAGACATGGGCACTCTGCAGCATCTGAACGCCTTCATTTCTGAGCGGCTGACAACGGCGGCCGTGGAGATTTTCGGGGCGGTGGAGAAAACGCTGACAGGATATCAGATAGAAATCAGTCGCTCCAAGCAGGAGATAGATCAACTGCGATCACTGCTGCTGTGTCCTGAAGGCAGACTACAAAGACCAGGTGTGTGGATTTTCTCTCCATGGAAAAACACTTGTCAGTATTTAAGGTACTAGAGCTGTCATGATGAAGATGCTGCTCCTTTCAGGTTTGTGATATTGTTAAGTTGTGGCTTGCACTAAACATAGCCTGATTTCAGTAGGAGGTTTTCCTGATAAATGTAGTCTGCTTTTGTTAAATTGGCATGTAATGTTATTAACCAGCATGTTTGGAGGCTGTTTTGAGCCCCATGGTACCACCCCCCTCCCCCCATGCTCTGTTCAGCAGTTCAGCTGGTCAGTCCGCATTGCTGTCAAAAGGAGGCTTCTACTGAGGAGGACCGGGCTCCAGATGTGACACACCTGCATGTTAAAGAGGAGAATGACCAGAGGACTGATCAGCGAGGGTTGTCGTGTAGACATCAGTGTGATACCACAGAGTCTCCTGGATTTGTAAAAAGAGAAGGTCACAAGGAGCCACCCTCACACCTCTACAGAATATTAACTGTTGATCAGACAACAAACTATGTGAAAACCGAACCTGATGGTGACGAGTTTATAGCATGTCAATCAACCAGAGAAGCTGAGACCCATTGTAGAATAAATGCAGAGACTCCTGGATTTCATCAGGAAAGCCTGGAAGGTGAGGAGAGTTCTGGGTTCAAGCACATCCAAAAGCAAAATTATAGCTAAGATGAATCATTTTAATGTTATAACCATCTGTCTGCTGGAGTTTAGTGAATCATTAAAGTGCTTTTATATTGCATGGAGATTTTCTATATGTGTATATTTGTTCTTTTCTGTTTTCATATTTTCTTCTTTGTAGACCAGCTTCAGATCAGTCATCATGAGCAGCACTGGCCTGATGAGCAGCAGTATATCGAACAAGACTGGAGTCCCTGTCAGGACCACAAAGATCCTGTTGCCCCTCCGATCAAAGTGAAAAAGTTTACATCATCTAGTCCTCAGGAAGAAATTGACCATGAGTATGAATTCCCTCTTCAGTCAGAGAGAAGTGATGAGCCCCATTGTTCCAGCCCCAGCTATGACCAGACGCTGAGTAACAAAACATTTCACACCTCATTAGAGAAGAGAAGGCGTGCTGAAAGAGACAGCTGCGAACTGTCCAGACTGTCCAAACTTTCTCAGCCTTTCTGCTCTGTAAATCCAGACTGTCCTGCATTTCAAACTGAATATAGTGAGACTGCAGAAGGTGTGGTGAACGGAGAGCCAATTAATGAGCACATAACAGGAAGGAGGCAAAAACGGAGGAACTCCAACTTGGGCAGTGCAGAAAGGGACAGTACTGAAGTGGATGAGGATGTAAACGATTTCACCCGGGAGAGAAGACACACTTGTCCCATCTGTGCAAAACGTTTTAAAGAGTCGAGCCATTTGAAGGATCATGTGAGAATCCACACAGGAGAGAAACCATACCAGTGTAAGGAATGTGGTATGAACTTCAGGCAGCGTGGAGCTTTGACTTTGCACATGAGAATCCACACGGGGGAGCGACCATACCAGTGCACAGAATGTGGCCGGCGCTTCAATCGTAAAGGTGACATGGAAAATCACAGGGTGACACATACAGGGGAAAGACCCCATCTGTGCATGGTGTGTGGGAAAAGCTTCAAAAGAAAGAGCAACTTAAACACACATGTAAAGATCCACACAGAGGATGAAGTGGATTACATGCAACCATTGTGATTGTTCAAAACATGGACTGTCAAACACTATATTTGTATGTTGCTTGTGGTGTTAATACAATTCATTCGTTTTTGTAGGGCACAGCATAGAAACAAACATTTCTAAACTAATATAGAGGATCATTTTTACTATCCCCACAATATGAGATTGTTTTTGTGTTTTTTGGGTTAATGGAGAGATAAAATCCCCTCTACGTATTTTAACATTAAATACACTGTTAGTTTTTTAAATTTAATTTCAGTAGTAGATGTTACTAAATTGTATGTCCATTTGTAACAACTATCTCTGCACATTTTGCAAAGATTATCACACTAAAATTAACTATATTAACCCAATGATTGATATGTCAATACAAACCAGGATTTGAACTACCCTACTGCCATTTTATAACCCAATGTCACAGCCACCAGACTAAGATCAAGTATGTGGATGTTATGATAACATGTAATCACTAAATCATCACAATAAATGACAAAATCACATTTAAGCAATACTCCTCCCCACTAAAAAATGGAAGTTTATTTCTTCAACATGAACCAATAAATTAACATAGGTATACTTGCTTCATATGTCATCTCATGCCATGATGCAGTTTCCAACTATTATTTACATGGTTAGTTATGAAAAACAACACCAAATTCCTTCAAGTTATTTTGAATTAACTCAGAGACCCAGAGCCTTCTTGCTGACTCTCCACCTCTTATCATTTCTATTATAATTTGTTCTATCATTTATCACATGAATATACCATCATCAAAATCTCATCTGCCATGACTAACATGTTGTAGAGCCTGATGGCAGTGGGGTTGAAGGATCTCCTATATTTCGTCCTGCAGCGCAGTGAGACGAGTCATCCACTACAGTTGTTTCTCTGGTCTATCAGGATGTTGTGAAGGTGATGGTCCGTGTAACATCAGGTCGTGATCTCTGATCTCTGGTAACACAGGTGACAAACAGAAAATCCAGTCAGGTGTGAGGTGAGAGTCACATGGTTAAAATCTGATATTATAATGAGGGCCTCAGAATGTTGAGTTTGTATCCTGGCCAGTCTCAGTCTCACTTGCTTCAGCATCTCTGTCTGCACTTACCAGGGTGAAGTCAGGCACATCCACACAGGAGTCTTCAGTGTTTTGGTCAAAGTCTCTGTAAAACACGTCAGGCTACACTCACAATAAGCTCTCTGGGTCTGAACTGGAGCCTGCAGCTCATCACTTTTGTTCAGATGATATTCCTCTTGATGATGGATTGTACACAGCTGTGAAAAAGTATTGCCCCCTTCCTGATTTTTTTAAAATTTTTTGCATCTCACACTTAAATCATTCTGAAGTACAACTGTAGTGTTTGCCCCCCAGCTGCCCTCCCACCCCAGATTATCCCCCCTATTCGGTTTGTTTATTTTCTCTAAGATTAAGAATGTTTGGAAAGTATTAACATAATGTAAGAATAAATATATGGTACAAATATATTTGTGAATCTTTTGTACAGAAGTAGAATTGTATTTTTAATCTGTATAAGAAACTCCACATATGCCATCTTCTTATGCCACTTTTCCAAAACCTTTTGCCACCCCATATAAAAATGTATCCACCACTGCATGTCATGCTGGTGGAGAATGGGAGCGACAGATTAAGACTGTTAGAAACATCTTTAGCTCCACACTCACAATCTCATCTGGTAGGCTCAATGATACTTCCTTAAGGACATTGTTATACGAAGCCATGGCGATAGTCAACTGTCGCCCTTTGATTGTGGACAATCTGAATGGTCCGAATAACTGAGAACCACCTAAGCACCTCATCACTATGAGATCCACCCCAGCACCACCTCCTCCAGGCAAGTCCATCAAAGAGGATTGTTAGAGACGAAAAATATGGCGCCAGGTGTAGTATCTGACAGAGCAGTTTTGGAGGAAAGAATATCGCCACAGCATCGCTGTCAGGTAGCAATGCTACACACCTAAAAGAAAAGTCAAGTAGGACACATAATCAGAGATTAAACCATTTTTCCTGTTTCTTTAAGAGAAACGATACGTTTTCCACTTCCTTCCCTTGTTTACGTATACAAGAGGCAAGTCCCTCCTCTGGCTCTGCCCAAACACCGAGGATGAGCACAAAACGACCATAAGCTAAGCACAGAAGCTGCTCTGTTGTTGACTGCAACAACGAGCACAGGAGTTTGTTCTCACTTACAAGACAAGAAGGCAGAGTGGATTTATGTCATTTATGACGAACAGATACCAACAAATATCCCCAAAGTTTTGTTTGTGTGTGGAAACCACTTCACATCAGACTGCTCTGAAAACGAGGGCCATGAGCAGTCCCACAACCTTTCACTGGTGATTTTCTATATTCTTAAATATGTTTTTTATAGCATTGGCGTGTTGACATTAGCCACGCTAGCTGCATAAGTTAGTAGCGCTAATGCTACGTGGCTAACGTACTCTGTCTACTCATAGCCTCGTTTTTACACGGACAGGCTTGCTGTTTGCTTGATAGTTTGAAAGAGGGAAACGTTTAGATAACAGTTTTAGTACGTTTGTTGGTTGGCCTGTTTATTTAAAAGCATTACAACACTGAGTAAAGAGGCATGGTTTCTGTAACGTTACTTCATTCGCTTCGTCGAAAGTTGTCGCCAATTGACACCAAAAACTGGTCGCTTTCAGCGGCTCTAGTTTCAGACATCCCGGAAAATACGATCTGAAAAATCTTTTATCATGACAATATGACAGACACATTTAAGTGACTACGTGGCTTAGCGTTAATTTTTCTCCCCGCCAAAATATTTCAATAATATGTCACCTTTAAGTTGATTTGTATATAAAATCTTGATAATTTGGTCGGCGTGTAAATAACCCAAGTGTAGCATGGTCGTCTGTATAAGGTTTGCGCATGTATTTTTATATATTGCTTGATTTTATTCTTGCTGTGGCGGACGTGTTTTATTCTGAAAGACCTTTCATAAAATCTACGGATGGTGTAACTGATTAATAAAAGAACTACGTAACTTTTAGCGTCAGTCAAATGTGGCACCAAGCCTCTCGTTTCACATTAGCTCATTGAGTTCCACTGGTGTTCAAAATAAACAAGTGTCAGGCCATTAGTCAGGGGTTTTTATTCGACTACGATGCATTTCCTGAAAAAAAAAAAAATACAGTGTGATTGCAAAAAAACTGCTGCGGGAATTTGTTGCTGACATTAATACGTATTTGACATTATTATATATTTGTTCTTTTATTGCTTTGCAAGAGAACAGAGTAAGGCAAAATGACAGTGTACATAACATCCTTTGGAAACACGAAGACTACATTTTTTTTCCATCAAGAGGATCTTGTAACAAGCACAATAATAATTGTAATGTTCCTTTCCAGTTTTGTTGTCTTTCTTCTGTTCTTATCTGATACTGTATTATGTTAATGGCACTTGAAGTTCCGTGTGGGTAAATGTTTTAATTAAAGTTTTAACATTTGTTTTAAAATACTGCTGAAAGAACAGATACACCAAATATCTGTGATTGAAGATGTGAGTTATATTTTCAGAGCAAACCTGCTGTAGATGTGGTAATTATGCAATTTTTTCTATTTTAACTCTGGTTTTAAGCTTTGCCCTACAGTGATTTTGTGCTGAAGTTGTATATATTTATACTCAGTCAACTGAATGCGTGCTTTTGACAGGCATGTGTAGCAATTCTGCAGGTCTGTTCTTTTGTTTTTTATGACAGGGTCCTCTCGAAGCAAGCTGATGCTTCTGTCCTTATCTTGAAGCATCTGCAGCATCTCCCGCTGCAGCTGGGTGGCAGACTCCTGCAGTATGTAGTAACGAATCACCAAGGGGATCTGGTCAGCCAGACGCTGGCCGGCAATCTGTGGGTGGAGAGGAGACAGAGCTTTTCACATTTTTGGGTAAGACTGCAATTTAATGTCACTCTCACAGTTCTGGTAAACAATAAAATAATGACCTATTAGTGTAATTTATTGTAGTCACTTTACCTGGTATTTGTTTATCTGTTGATGTCTATACACTGTACATACCCATAGGCACATATTGTACACACAAAGTTTTTGTAGCTTTATAGTTTTATTCCACTTAGTATTTTTTTTTTTATATTTTTAATTTGTTATTTATCTTGCATCTTTGCTACTTTCGGCACTCTGCTGTGTACTTGTACTTTGCTGTTGGAACAAGGCAATTTCCTCATTGTGGGTCAAATAAACGTTTTCTTATCTTAACTAATATCAAATTTTGCGAACATGTTAATTTTGCAAACCTTTTTTGTAATCCTCCATGCATGTAAAACAAATGTAGAATAAGAAGGCAGTGGTGTAGTTTATGGTGGAGATAAAACCATAAGTTGAAAAGTTAACCTCAGCAAATACATTTGTTGACTAATGTGATTTTGAACATTGTTTCCTTATTACTGACTTAGAAAGTGGGTGGTTACAGTTCCATGGTTTGTTTATTGTCTAACTCTTGCCAAGTAATGAGCTAACGTTACTGATATATATGATGAAATGCAGTATTATAATACTACATTCTTTAACAAAGTAAAGATAACTCATGTTTTTACTAAATGTAACAATAACTTTGCTCCATCTGGCTAGCTAAACTTAGGGAACATTTAGCTCTAGAAGAATTTTACTGATTCCCAGAGATTGTACAAAGCCACTTTGGTGTCTTTAATCTCATTTTTGAGTCTTCTTAAACAATTACAGTAACAAATCAGAGTAGTTTTTGAATATTATGACATTTGTACTAAATCTAAAACATGTGGATGTCTCTATTAAATGATGTGGAGCAGAAAATTAACATGTACATCATTTAAATGACACTTACTTGGTAGTATGATTTAAGGTGTCTCATCATCTCTTCCAGGGTGGTTGCAGTTTCATTTCTGATCCCAGTATTCTTCGCTTCATAAACCAACTGTACTTGTGTAAACCCACAGTTCTGTTCAGGTTCCCTCCTCAGGTTCCCTAAATTCTTGCTGTATCTAGGGTCCTGAGTGTAAACGATCATCTCCATCTTAAACTGAGTTCTTAGCATGAACTCTGCTGCAAACTCTTTCTCCTTTTTGATGTCCTCAATCTTCATCTAAAAGGATGAATTTGTCAGTAACGTTTGGCTATATGTATATAATAGCATGTGACAATGAGGATGATACCTTGATTGTTCTGATGAGGTTAGGATATCCAATGAAGCTGCTCTCCGCCAACTTAAACAGTTCTTTCTTCACAAGTTCTAAATACATATATAGTCAGACAAAGAGTAAAAAATGAAGTGAACTAATGAAAATGATCAAATAATGCCAACTAGTGTTATATAGTAAAATGAGCTGCAGCCATTGTAACAAAAGACATGCCTGCCACCTCCTTGAGTGTTAGCACAGCTGGTTCTTCCAGCTGTTTGATCTGTTCCTTGACCATGTTCTCAAAGGTCTTGTAGTTGATAAAACCTGGCAGTTCTCTTCCACAGTATTTCTGTTCATACTGAGCCACCTCTTGCTCAATTTTCGAGTTAACTGTCATAAATTTGGGAAAGAAAAAGTAGAAAGAAAGCAGGTCGACAATTCGTTAGTATTTACCATGATATTAGTCTGAAAGGAACCACATTGGTACATATAAAATTTACCGTCATGCCATATTTGAAACAAAATTGACTAAATTGTACTTTTCATGCCAAGAATGAAAGTTACATAAGAATAATCCAAATATTACTATCTTCCTCAGTATACTACCAGTCAAACATCTTTGCACTCCATTTTCCATGTTTTATTGAAATTTAAGCAGTTTAATGTCTGAATAGAGGCCTACTCTGAAAATGGAAAATACAAATAAACAAGTTGACATAAATCATGGAATCATTTTGTTAAACAAAATTGAATCTAAATTTCTGAGTCACAAAGTCATGACCTTTTGCAGATACAGTTGTGATCATAACTTTAAATATCCCTTTTTTAAAAGATACAAATACTCAGGCTGGAAGCTTTTCTTTAAAAGAAAGGTGGTATCTTTAGTAATGGCAGTTGTCAGCATGATTTTAAAAAGGCAGACATGGTTCTGCATGTTCAATTATATTTTGCAGCAAATGGTCAGTATTGTGCCAGGCAGTATGTCAATTTGTGAGCACAACCATACAAGAGTTGAATGCACTCATGGTATTTTCTCTACAACAGATATCAAATATTATTCAGAAACTTTTTCCCCAACACTGTTGCAGAGGTTTCTGGAAATTTGTTGCACTTGTAGCTTGCTTTACCTTCACCTTTTTGTCCAGTTCATCCCTTTAGAAATGAATACATGTTACTTACATTTTACTCCAGATCGCTCTATAGTGTCTTCCCATGCTGCAAACTCTTTTCTGAGTGTGAAAAACAAATTGGATTTGACTCCAAATTTTAGTTCATCCCTTGTGGTGAGGCTGATGGCATCTTGTGTAAATTCTGTCACTTTCTAAAATAAAACAGTTCCACACAACAGAGCAAATTAGTTTTTTCAGAGGCTCACATCACTTTGGTCAAACCTTTGGTTACGAGCTGCTTATTGTTTTTGTTAAGTGTAACTAGAGTCACTAAGTAAACTCACATCAATGATGTAACCAAGTCTCTCAGATGTATTAAGTGGGGGTCCACTCCCATATTTGTCCAGCTCTTCCTGGTTCTGTGCTAGTTTCTTCTCTATCTCCTCTTCTAGTCGAGACAGGGATTTCTACAAATCACAGGTCAAAAAACCTGAAGTTACCAAACCAACCTTTAGTGAAACGTTCTGGTGGAGCACGAACAAGTGTTCACCTGGACGTGATGCACCAGCTCAGCGGTGAGTTTTTCTGCCAGTTTAGAGACAGTGGCATGGCCTTCATTGTAGAGAGTCCTGCAGCAAATATAAGAAGATAATGAGTAGATTCTACATAACTTGTCAAACTGCATAATTTGACTGTTTGGATAATTAGCCTAAAATGATTAACTTACTGGAAATAACTGTGATCTTTGAAGAAGGCTTTCTCTCTTTCTGTGGCTTTAGTAAGAGACACATTCTCTGTGATCTCCTTCTGACCCCTGCACCTGACGATCATGTAGCCCTTCTTTAGGTGGATGATCTCATTGTGGACTATTTGAACCACTGTCTGTTCTGTGTCTTTGTCCACCAGATCAGGCTTGGTCAAGATACCTGTGACAGAGGAAAAACACAAAGGTAGAGAAAACACATTTAGAAATATGATAGCACATTCAGGTTTTGAACTATCTATGACTAATGGCCTTATTTAAAAAAAAAAAAAAAAAAAAAAAATTAATTTACCCAAAGTCCTCTCTCCATCAGGATCCACCTCTCGTGCCATCTTTAAAGCCTCTGTGGCTGCTATGTCCACGTTGCATGGGACAACCACCAGGTTGATGGTTTCTTGCTTTTTGATGAACATCTGGATCAGTCCCTTTATCTTGAAAATATAAATTTTTATTGAGTTATAAGTGGTAGAACTATCGAATTACTCTTTCTCTCTGTAGAGAATTGCTGAGAAAGGTATGATAGATTGGCTGATTAGGCACCGCTGTCCCTGATCACAAATCAATGCCTTACTTAAGCCACAGTTCCGATGGTCTTTAGTATCACAGGAGTCTCTCTGGCTTTGTAGTACATGGTGCACAGCTCCAGTGTCTGTCCTCAGTTTAGTCTTGTGAATGTTATATTTGCTACCTCAGTCATTGTTTTCTACAGTTCCTTAGTTTGTTAAAAAAATAATTAGTTCTTCTTAACTCTGTTCTCCACAGTCTCTGCATTCGGGTCCTAACCTCAAATCGTAACAGAAACTTCTGACCACACCTGGACCTTGCAGAGGTTCTGGATCCTGCCTGTAAAGTCAGAGCCACCAATGCCATCCCTGGTCCTAGTTGCCTTTGTGGGTTGGAGTTGGAAGCAAGCGTTGGTTCCCCTGCTTCTGTTCCCATGTTGGTCAGTGCCATATCACTGATTATGTTCCATTTCTCAGACTACTTCTGAGGCTCTCAGCCAGATGAGTTTTGGTTCTTGGTTTGCCTTGGGGTCGCCTGACAGGAGAACTTCAGTTCCTGGTCTGCCTAAGAAGCTGCTCATCAGAAGAGTTTCAGTTCCTGGCGTGGCAGCGGGGCAACCTCCTGAGTAGCTTCCCTGCTTCCCTCCCTGCCCCCCCCTTTTTTTTTTAAGCTGTATATGGACCAAGGCACTGGGTGCTGAACTAACATACCTGGTCGCCAATGTTTTCTGGTTGTCCCTTTACAGCCACCCTAGCAATGCCAGGTAGGTCAATGAGTGTCAGGTCTGGAACATCAGGAGAGGCGATCTCCAGGGTAATGAGGTCCTCACTGATCCCCACACCGACTCCGGCTATTTCATCCTGAGCTGATGACAACAAGTAAAGACTGAATTAGTAATCACTGAAACCTAAAAAAGGCAGCTCTATCAGGCAGCTTTTGTTAGTGACGTTTAAGAATGCCTGTACCGTCTCTGATAAATTTCTCCACATCTGCAGGGTCTTCTATTTCTTCTTCATGATACTGGTAGCTTATCTTTCCATACCACTCCTGTCCTTCTTTCCTTCTCTTCATCTTCAGTTCCAGAGGGCATCTTGTCACGATGCCTGATTACAGGAGAGTTGGGGATGAAAATGGGAGGAAAAGGTCAAAGTAAAAAGTACAAAAGTATTAGGAGCACTTGAAGTACCAAAAGCAAAAGTACTCAATGGCACAATTCACATTAATGTATTTTATATTGGATGATTATTATTGGATATTGTGGTCATCAAGTGCTTAAGGTGGTTAACATATATACTAATTGAGTTACTTTCCATACTAACATTTTATGGTTATACTGGATTGTGTTATATATCTGATTACAAAAAGTATATTAACTAGTATGAAGTAGGGAAAATGGAAATACAGCATTGGCCTAAAGATACCTCAAAATTGTCCCTATGTAAAGTAGGCTACTTGAGTAAATATACTTAGGTACTTTACACCATTGATTTTAGACATGAGATCAAAAGCAGTGACTGTTGTTTTTAATGGCCTACCACTTCCTCTTGGCAGAGCCACTCCTGACAGCGCCTCCAGCACAGAGCTCTTCCCAGAACCTTGGTCTCCAATCACCGCAATAGCAGGCAGCGCCAGGTCCTTCTCTACACCCAGAGAGCGCAGAGAGTCGATGAGGTCGATGCAGGGACGCACCTTCTCCTCATACTGCTGGTTCAGGCAGTTCATGCTGGTACCTTCTTGTCTGCTGTTAGCAAATTCAGAAAAACTCAGTTCATTGAAATGACTGGTCACTGGGGCGCATAAGCCGATCCGTGAGTGAACACTGCCAGCTGCTGTTTAAGCGACGTAGCGTTTCCTGGTAAATGAAACTGAACATTCAGATAGGTTTCGATTTCTGTGGAAAACAGAAAGCCGCTCGTCCATGTGAGTGTGCTGAACGTATGACGGCCCGCAGGGGCGCGCACAGCTTGTTAAACGTGACGGTGGCGCAAACAGCTGGTTTTATTGGGATCAAACCGTAAGATTATAAAATAGACACCGCCGTGGTAATGAGAGTCTTTATAAAATTCGCATGGTTTGAGAACATTGCAAGGTAATAATCGTAAGTGTAGTCGAAGGAAGCTGTAGTTTAGCGTGCATTCGTCAGTTACAGCTCCTGGCTGTAGATCACAGACGTCATACTATATTTTACTTTGCACAAAGGCCTACATTCTCCATAAGGCCTATTATATTTAAACACCAGTCCATAACGTTATTGATGTGGATACGTCAACACGTTAAAGAAATTAAATTATCCCCTTTGCAGTCATTGTCTTGCAGTCATTTTTGTGCTAAAACTTCTTTTTTTTTTTTAACCAGTTTCAATACTTTCAAAATCAAATCAGATCCATCTTTTTTTATATAGCACTTATAAATTACCAAGGCAAGTGCACAAGTTCACAAATCATTAGATTAAAACATAGAAATAACAGTAATAATTAATACAAAGACAAAACTAAGACATTCTACTAGATATAAGAAGCCCTTGTTAATAAGTAAGGACTTAGGAACTGGCAAACAGTCTAATTGATTGATCAACCTAAATGCTCTATCAGAACTATGAAAATTTAAAAGATCCAGTTTGACAGCTGGCTTCAGCTGAGAAGCTAAATGTCCAAAACTAAAATTTGGATTTTAAAAACTCAGAGGTATTAAAAGAGTAAATTCAGTTTTGTTTTCAATTTTGTGACAACCAGCGCTTAATGTTGCTTCAGCAATCAAACAGCATCCATAGTGAGGCCATATCCTTTTATTCAGGGGCAGATAAATTTGCAGATCATCTTTAGTGAAAGGAAAGACCAATAAATTCATTTCTATCTTGCTGTGATGGAGAGAAGCACATGGGAGAAATCATAAGTGTTTTTTTTTTTTACACAAAATACAGTTTTTTTTGCTTGTATATGTAAATTTCCACCATCAGGTATAGTGACTGTTATGACAAGGCAAATTTATCCACGTTTAAGAATGTGTTGGAAAATCAATCAGATCAGTGGCAAAAGCAGAAATATTGACAGGTCAACCTGCAGCAGCATATTATAAAAATGAAGGTAAAGGAAGTAGGGTGCAATGGAACAGCAGAAGCAGGGAAGATCAGCCCAGATGATCCTCTCTGCAGACCAGTGTGATAGGTTAGTCTCATGTTGATGTCACAAACATCACAAGTAGATGACATTGTGGTTCTGCAAGATTACATCGCACCCAAAAATGAATGGAAGCTTGCCAGGGTTGTGGAAGCCAAGCCTACTGCAGTTGGCATGGTGCGAAAGGCGAAGCCACTACACTGTGACACTTCTGCAGTTCAGAGTTCTTTTTTTCTTTGTGGTATTTCATACATTTATAAAGATGTTGCCACTAGGGAGGTTTTGTTACACACAGCATAGTTTGTTTATTGAAGTGATGCCACACAGCGCTCCACAACTCCGCTTCCTCTGCTGTCATGAAGCTTTTCATGTTTTCAATCACTCACACAATTCATAGTTTTTTAGTCATGTGCACGACGGCCCGGAGGACAAAACAATAGCCCAAGATGGCCGCTTCCACTGAAGTTTCTGAGGTGACACAACAAAAGCCAGTCAGATCCCAATTTCAAGCCACGGATCTTTGGATTAATTGTTACCACAAAGAAAAAGCCACTGTAATTGGAAAAGAGAATCCAGAAGGTTAGGACAAAGTTGAATGAAAATACAACCAACCAAAGTTGGGGGAGCTTAGTTATTTGAAACCAAGAGAGGTTTGCGTACAGTGCTGGCAATGCGTTCAATGCAAGGATGTGTTCACAAGGCCTGTGTGGATGGAGGAGCCACCTGTACTTTAACACACACGTGCTACATTAGATGCACTTATAAACACACACAGACACTTACCTGCATATGCACATGCACACTTAAGAATATACACTGTACACAGTAACTGATAACAGAGTAAATACATAAAGAAAACTGCACATAGTCTTCCTTGGACATAAAACACAGGGCAGCATCCCTTGGTGCAGTCACACCTCTTTTTCCTTCTCTACGTCCCTGTATCTTCAGGGTCACAGAATGGCATGATCTGCCCTTCCTTTTCTCTTCCTCATCCTCACCTCATTTACATGTTTTGGCTTCAGAGCATCACATCCACTGTGGTTAGATCTGATCTTAGAGTCAAATTCTAAGGTTACATAGTAGTGTAACAAACAGTATGCATTTATGAAAAAAGTATCCATAACCTACTCTCACAGACAATAGACCTGCTCATATGGGGAACTTTCTAGGTTTATAGGTTATTTTCAACAAAGGCAATTCAAAGTGTGCTACAGAATTTAAAATGGCATATTAGTTAGTGAGAAAAGGAGTCGCATTCAGCTTAGTTTTAAAAATGCATGCTGTTGATCTGAGACCCCTATTATGGTTAGTCCATTCGAAATGGAGTTTGGGATTGAACAAAGTGTAGTGGAAGTCATATGTGGTGGTCACCTTTCATTGTTTTCACAGGTGTCATTATTACATGAAACTGGAAACTGAAATATGAAACTATGAAACTGTCGGTGTCAAAAGTCATTCAGTACAGAACGCTGGAAACGGATTTACCAGAACTGCCTACATCTTTTTTCAGCATGCCAGATGAGGGTGAGGGCGAGGGTGTGCCTATATGCCAACATATTTTAAGTCTGCATCAGTAAGGAAAGATGGTAAAGAACTGTTGCTAAAAATACTGTGCCATGTGACACTGGGCAGATTTTGCAATAAATTACAAAACCTCAGAGAACAAGGAAAAAACATCTGCCAGGTGTGGGCTAACACAACAGTGAAAAAGTCTTCAGTGTGCAGCAAGAGAATATGTTGACTACTTTCTTGAATGAGGCAGCAGATTTCTATTTGGACTTACTAGGTCCAGGTACAGCAGACCTACTGAGCACCTGACAACTGCAGATTAGGGGGCTAGATGGAATAGGAATTGCTTATACTTTTGGAAGCTGTTTAAGTGCTGGTGTTTCCTTACAATAAACTACTTTACATATAATGTGTGGTGTATTATCACTTTAATTATTAACTGATTGAGACAACTTCCTCCTGGTAGGTAAGTTGAGTTTCGGTGTGACAACTTACCTCCCTACCAGGGGTTGAGTTTCGGTGCCAACTTGTGACAACTTACCCCTGGTAGGGAGGTAAACTGTCACAACGAAACTCATTCTATTCAACATCAGTCCCTTACCCTTATCCCTTACCTCCCCACCTCCCTCTCGCTGCACACTGAAGACTTTTTCACTCCCCTGGTAAGGAGGTAAGTTGTCACAACGAAACTCATTCTATTCAGCTTCAGTTCTTTGCATTTTTTCTTTCTAAACGAGCAAGAAAAAGGAAAGTGAAGGAATCGAAACCTATCTGAATTCTTAGTTTCATTCAGCAGGAGCGCAGTAGGCAGCTTTGACACTAGATGTTCAGCCATATGCGATCCTGCGCTGTGGGGCTACACTCATTTCAGTGAACCGAACTCTCTGGCAGGTTTAGTCCCACAATTCCCACAAACACAATTTCTTAACAGCAGACAAGAAGGTACCAGCATGAACTGCCTGAACCAGCAGTATGAGGAGAAGGTGCGTCCCTGCATCGACCTCATCGACTCTCTGCGCTCTCTGGGTGTAGAGAAGGACCTGGCGCTGCCTGCTATTGCGGTGATTGGAGACCAAAGCTCCGGGAAGAGCTCTGTGCTGGAGGCCCTGTCAGGCGTGGCTCTGCCAAGAGGAAGTGGTAAATATCCAGTTAGATAAGAAAATACAGCCTCCATCTGAGATTGGTAAATATAAATAGATGGGTCGATAGATAGATAGATGATTCTTTGAAAAGACTAGATCGGGTCGCACAAGTACAATTCATTATCATTATGGTTTTTTATTCTTGGATTGCTCAAATGTGTTAGTTTCTATTTTCACACTATGACTCAGGAGCAGTGACTGGGACTTTAACAGCACTGAGAGCGTTTTGATCTAAATATTAAAGTAAGACTCCGTGACTCTTGAATCCTGATGGGTCAGATAATAATAAGTGGTACCAAAGGTTCGTCTCATTGATGATCAGTATCAATCAATGGCAGTGAGGCCACAAGGAAACAAGAATCCCAGCTTTACAAAGTTCATTGCAGAGATGCGTGGGTCGCTACCAGAAAATAGATCTACATGTGAGAATCTTGTTCCTTGCCTATACAGTTAATGTACATGTACTATGGAACTACGATAACAACTTTGTAAAAGATAAACCATTTCAGTAAATTGACGAACAGTGAAGTGAACAGTGTTTGTACCTCTTGCTTATGGCCGCATTAGAAACTTTTTTGACTGTGGATGACGATGAACACTCAGATTCGCTCTTTGAACGCATTCGCTGCGTTGTACTTAGTTAAAAGTCAAGAAAGTAAACTGGGCATGTCTGTGATTTCTGTAAAGTTACAGAAACTGTAAACATCAAGCGATATAAAACTTCCATATCCTCTTGACTTTCTGGTGAAGTTACTAATTTATATTTAAAGGCAGAATATACCATCTTATGAGGGTGGAGTCAGGAAAAGCAAATACTGATCTTGTATCTTCCAGCTTCTGACTGGCTGAACACACCTGATCCTGGTGTCAGCAGGGGGTAGAGACAGTTGGAAAACAAACGGGACAATGTGTTGCACATCTCTGGGCTAGTGCCCCACTAGAGAAATTGCAGTTTACATTGGGTGAAGGATTTTGCCAAGAAAATGTTGTCTTCTCTTGCATATTTAGTATTCTTGGTACAATATCTTGTGAAGATGCTATATTGTAATACTTTTATCTGTATAACTCTTGTGTTACCTGTGCTCTGCTTTTTATAATTTCACTGGGTTTCACTTTGACCTTGTTTCCTCACTCATTATTCACTCAACAAAAATCCAGGCATTGTGACAAGATGTCCTCTGGAACTGAAGATGAAGAGAAGGAAAGAAGGACAGGAGTGGTATGGAAGGATAAGCTACCAGGGTCACGAGGAAGAGATTGAAGACCCTGCAGATGTGGAGAAATTTATCAGAGACGGTACAGGCATTCTTAAACGTCACTAACAAAAGCCAAGTATTGATGGAGCTGCCCTTTTTAGGTTTCAGTGATTACTAATTCAGTCTTTACTTGTTATCATCAGCTCAGGATGAAATGGCTGGAGTCGGTGTGGGGATCAGTGAGGACCTCATCACCCTGGAGATCGCTTCCCCTGATGTTCCAGACCTGACACTCATTGACCTGCCTGGTATTGCTAGGGTGGCTGTAAAGGGACAACCAGAAAACATTGGAGACCAGGTATGTTAGTTCAGTGTCCTAAAACAAGCTGATGCACCAGTGACATGTGGTAGAGTTTCAGTATCAATTCATCTCTAATAATACAGATGGGTGGATGATAGATGGGTCAAAATAATCCATGTGACTGATGATTCCTGAGGCCTCAGCTGTCACTGGTGCTTTAGATGATCCTTAATTAAATTAGGGAGTTTTTACATGGTTGCAGTTAAATAAGACGCATATAAAATGTGCTGATGTAAACTACTAAGACATAATATAAAATATGATTATCATTGTCCAGTCACATCATTTAATGACTAATAAAGTACATTTAAATATTTACGGTTGGGCTTTTTTTTTTCAAAAAACCTCTTTAATAAGAATTTTACTCTCTGGTGCACAGTACCATTTACTTTGAATGAAGCTCTTCTGGACACGCAGGCTTCTTGGAAAATTTTTTTCACAACCGATAATAATCCTTTTCTAATACCCATGACATGTTTGTTGTGGTCATCATCCTTATATTGTGCGACTTATAACTCAATAAAAAATGTAATTTTCCAGATAAAGAGACTGATCCAGATGTTCATCAAAAAGCAAGAAACCATCAGCCTGGTGGTTGTCCCATGCAACGTGGATATAGCAACCACAGAGGCTTTGAAGATGTCACAGGAGGTGGATCCTGATGGAGAGAGGACTTTGGGTAAATAGATTTGACTTATGAAAATGGACCACCCAGCTCTTGAGTAAGTTATTCAACATTTAGGTTCACTGTCTCTATTTCAGGTATTTTGACCAAGCCTGATCTGGTGGACAAAGGCACAGAAGAGACGGTGGTTCAAATTGTCCACAATGAGATCATCCACCTAAAGAAGGGCTACATGATCGTCAAGTGCAGGGGTCAGAAGGAGATCACAGAGAAGGTGTCTCTTACTGAAGCCACAGAAAGAGAGAAAGCCTTCTTCAAAGATCATATGTATTTTCAGTAAGTGTATTTTTTGGGTATTAATATGAAATATGTACTATGTACTATACTATGACATGTTGTGTAGCTTGTACTTAAAAGCTTTTCTTACTGTAGCACTCTCTACAACGACGACTATGCCACCGTTCCTAAACTGGCTGAGAAACTCACACTAGAGCTGGTGCATCACATTGAGGTTATTTTCTTTAATTATTATTAATGGATCACCTTAAAAATTTACTGTATAAATTATGATTAATGTCAAAGGTTTGACCACTGCTGTGTAACGTGCAGAATTCGCTGCCTCGACTGGAAGAGCAGATTGAGGAGAAACTAGCACAGACTCAGGCAGAGCTGGACAGATATGGCACTGGACCCCCATCTGATGCCGCTGAGAGATTCGTCTTCCTCATTGATGTGATTTTCCTCACTCCACTTAAGAAACTTCAAATGTTGACCACTAATATAAATATTTGATAAATGTAAAACATCTGTAACCATCTGTTTATGCTGTTATGTATGCACTCCAGAAAGTGACAGCATTCACACGGGATGCAATCAGTTTGACTACAGGAGAGGAACTAAACTGTGGGGACAAACTCAATGTCTTTTCAATGCTCAGGAATGAGTTTAGCAAGTGGAACGTCCATCTGGACCGCTCCGGAGAAAACTGTGAGTGTTCCATTTTTTTCTTGTACAGCTGTCAGTCAACTGGACTCTGAAATATATGTTTGTATTGCAGTTAATAAAAGAATTGAGAGAGAGGTGGAGGAATATGAGGAGAGGTATCGTGGAAGAGAACTACCAGGCTTCATCAACTACAAGACTTTTGAGGTCATGGTCAAGGAACAGATCAAACAGCTGGAAGAACCAGCTGTGAAAAAACTCAAGGATATAGGAGGTACAGTATATGACAAATTGAATCTGTTTTGCAGTATTGCTCAAGATTTTGTATTATCATACTACAAGTGAAGTACTCCTTGGCAATTAAGATACTATGTATGTTCTTGTTCATCCATTTCTACCAGATGCTGTTAGGAAAGTGTTTGTACAGCTGGCCATCATTAGCTTCGCTGGATTTCCTAACCTTCTGAAAACATCCAAGGTCTTCTCAGAGTTTGATGTTGACATTCTTATAATTTGATAGTCACCAACAGTATTTTGGCTGTCAAAACCTACTTTGCATAATTTTGTTGGCAATATTCAGACCAAACACTAAACTTTATTTTACATTTTTAGGCAAAGATAGAAGCCATTAAGCAAGAGAAAGAGGCCACTGCAGAGTCTACGCTAAGAACCCAGTTCAGGATGGAGATGCTTGTTTACTCCCAGGACAAAACCTACAGCAGCAGTTTGAGTGACAGAAAGAAAGAGGAGAGTGAGGAGGAGAATGACGATGAGGATCACTACAAACAGAATGGCATAGCTTTCAGTCTACACAGAAGCATTGTGTACAATACGGATAATCACGCCACACTTAAGGAGCTGATGTTACACCTAAAATCATATTACAAAGTAAGTTTTGATATAGAGTAATGTTCCACAAAGAAAAGCTATGTCAGTACAGTGTAGACAGTGAGTTTGTTTTTGACTTGTCTGTCAAATGTTCCATTCCTCATTCAGATTGCCAGCCAACGTCTGGCTGACCAAGTCCCACTGGTGATCCGCTACCAGATGTTGCAGGAGTCTGCCATGCAGTTGCAGAGGGAGATGCTGCAGATGCTCCAGGACAAGGATAATGTAGAGTTCTTGTTGAAGGAGGATTCTGACATTGGCAGCAAAAGGGCTGCTCTGCAGAGTCGCCTTAAACGCCTTATGAAGGCCCGTGAATTCTTGGTGAATTTCTAGAGGAATTCAAGGCTACGGTACTGCTGTCATTTGTCAAATACAGTACAACTGTGGGTGTAGGATTCTTTTACTATTATTTTAGTGTGTCCAGTATAGAATGAGATAGATTTTCTTTAGATTTAACAGCTAAGTCAGAACAGGTCATTGTTATAGTTACTGCAAATATTCCTATTGGTATTCAAAAAAGGCTAGAGCAGCCATCGCACAAATAAACTATAGCTTTAACCATATCAATACCTTTTTTAGATTTGTTCAAATAATTTACATTTAAATAGTACTTTATGGCAATTAGTACTGCAATATACAGTGCAGTACTCCAAGCAGTGTAAGAGCTTATTCCCATGACCATTGTTTTTAAATATATACACTCACACGATCAGACACTCCACACAGAGAGTTGATGGACATATGTACTTTGGTTCAACTCAATGCAGCAAGATAATTCCAGATTATTATATCTTCTATGGTTTTATTTGCCAAATGCTACTGTATGTAATATCTTAGTTTGTTTGGGCAGTTTTTTAATCACATGAAACCAGGACAAATGCCATTTGCTGTGCATTCTGTCTTGTGCATGGTTACTTTGAACATTTATACATAAAATTTCTTGTACAATCTGTGTAAAACTATGTAACTTTGCCCCCCCTTGTGGTTTTATGAAAGAAGTATGGCAGAGAATTTCCAGCAATAAATTCATTTAATGTATGTAGTTTATATTGTATATCAATCTGATGTGCCTCTTCTAGTATAAGGTGCATTTCTAGCATGAAATTCTTGTCAGTAAAAAGGTGAACAGTGAGTAGAATTTATGCCATACAAAACCACAGAGTAGGTGCAAAAACACACAATTTGAGTAAACAAATTGAACAAAACAGGAGTAGACATGAGACAACTTTATTAAAACAACTTCATTAAAAAAAAAAGTTAATTCCATTAAGTTCATTCAAGACCCCTATATATTCATTCACCATTCTCAGTAGGACTCTCCTGATTGTTGTCGTCATTGTCTGATTTCTCATCGTCTAGAAAAGAAAGATTTTTAATAAGACATACACTTCTGCTTTCTTTATTTTGCAGATCAAACAAATTCTGGTTTGTTGTACAAAGCAACAGCTAATGAGCATTCAGGACATGATGCTATGATATTGCAAACCACAAACAATGCAAAAATGTCCCCATTTACTTACTCTCCAAGGTCTGCTGTAGTTCCTGTATGGTAGTGAGTAGCACATGGAACTGCTTCTTTCTTAATTCCAACTGAGTAAGGGAGAAAAAGGATTACATAAATACTAAAAATTAATTACTAGAATAGCAGACATGATAAATGTATTTGGCTTTACCTTTGCATCCACATTCTCTTTGATGCGAGACAGTTGCTGAAGTTCTTTGCCAAGCGCCTCCAACTGCCTGTAAAACAAAGGAAAACTTTTTCAGATGCCCCGGAAACTTGATCTCATTGATATGGTCATTGCAAACAATGCCATAAAACAGAAATTCAGAACAGAGTGCTGGCAGACATTGTTACTTTTATAAATGTGAACACGGTCAGCACAAGAACAATTGCCAGTCCTTGAAAAGCATGAAGGAAAGATGAAGCAGTTGTACACTGTACTATTTGACAGAAATAGAGAATGTGTGAAAGAACTCAATTATCAATATGGCCAGGTAACATGTCATGTACATTTTGTAGTTGTGAAAAGTAATGAGACTTGTTGCCAGTGGATGAATGAGCTTATTTTTGTGTGATGTGTTTTGTTGGTGAGAGTTTTGGAAGTCAAATAAACTGTTTAGCTGAGATGCAGAATGTGTGAAGAGTTGAAAAAATAGTTTTAGTATTCAGCAATGCTTGTTAGCAATTTAAAAAAAACAAAAAAACAAATCAATATGTGGGTGAAGAAGACAGGGGCTGACTTACTTCAGTGTTTCATGCCGATCTGGGTGTTGCTGGATAACCTTAGCTAAAGCATCATATTCTGAAAAAAAAAAAAAAAAAAAGACAAGGAAACGAAGGCTGTGATATTGTGAAACATTTAAAACACAAATTGCATTTTCACTGGTGGATTATCTAACTCTATACACCCCCATGACATACTGTAGCATTTAAAAATCTTACCTTGGCGATTTTTTCGTATTCTCTTTGCCCTCTGAATGTCCTTTTTGCATTCTGCAATCTTTTCATGTGCAGATGTGATGTTTTGTTCTGCAATGTGGACAAAATGGTGGTAATAAGGTTGTTTTATAATACCTGATATTGTTACATAATCAGTTTTGTGGCAAGTTGGTTACTAACCAAATGAAATGAAATGCAATGCAGTATTTATAAAATGTTCAACTACAGATGCACATTACACAACAGTCACAAAAAGGGAGAGCTTTTCTCAAACTTATGTAAGAAAGCTCTCTCATAACTTCAAAGAAAGGTACAATCTAAGAGGCAGGAATTGGCATGCTTTAGAACTTGCCTGAGTATCATCAGGTTTTTGAGATTTCTCCAGTATTAAAATAATAAAATATTAACAGTCAATGTTACACATTAAAAATAACTGTCCATTGCTAATTTGGCCTACTTCAAGCTTCTGAGTTGTACTGTGTTGTGGAAGATGTCACATTAAACTAATGTGAACAGATACATTCCCACCTGAAACAGCAGGTATACTGTTACAGTAGATACATTGAGTTACATTTGCTGCAACCTGGGCCAGTTTCAGCCTATTTCTTTATGTGCGGCCGCATTAGGTATCCTGAGATAGCTATTATTGTTTTTGTTTGCCATGTACCACTGAATGTAGAGAATTTCTTTGTGAAAGAAAAGGTAACAATCAACCTGCCTACAACAATAAAAAGGGATGATGGTTTAAATATGTGAGGTCAGTGTATGAAGACATCTTTCTCTCTCACCTATGTTTGTGTAGATCTTCTCATAATTTTCCATTTCGCGAAGATTCATGTCATAGACCATCAACGTCTTCCCCATTGAGAACTCACACTGGGCCAGAGTGCCTAACATCCTCTGATACTGGGTAAATCTAAACAAGATGAACAAGATGTTTATGACTCAAAGCAAAGCAGTTCACCACATTTTCATAAAAATACTTTGCGACCAAGTCCAAGGCTGGGATCTGTAACGTGAGATCTCTCTCACCCTTCCTCCGGAGTCCCAGGCGAGTTGCACCATTTGGTGAAACTCTTTAGCAGCACATTGATTCGTCGGTCATCTCCAGCCCCGTCCCCGTCAATAAGAAGACGTTTCCGAATAACTTCATCTAAAAACGGATTCAAACAGCTCTTCAGACACAGCAGGAAAGTATACTGAAGAGTCGCTGAGCTGCGTCAACAGCCGGCTAACATGGCTAACGCTATTGTATTAGCTTGTCGTGAACACAAGCTACTCTACAATGAGTTTTCTAGTTTCCACATAGCTAACGTTACGTACATACGTGCACATCGAAAGCCTGACCCCACATTGCTACTTGTAGTAGAGTAAAAGTCTGTAAGTTAAATTACAATCAGCCTGCTCACCATCCGTAACAGCTCCCATAACCGTACCGCAGCCTTAACGCACTCCTGGTAAACTTTAATCAAACGCCGGAAATGGACGACGTAGCAACGCCCCCCTCTCAGGACAGACGGCGCTGATTGGCCAGAGATAAAAAAAACAAACAAAAAAAACAGCTTTATTCAGGACAAAATACAATGACAGATGAATAAATCAATTAAAACAGGTTGGGAATCCAGGTTCCTCGACGGCCATTGCCCTGCTTGTTTTACAACTATCCCTGCACTACCCATTCGGTGTGTTCAGCCAATCACAAGGTAGAACATACCATCTTAGCTGAGGATGGAAATGGGGGAAGACAAAATGAATTGGTACCTTCCAGCTTCCGATTGGCAGAACACACCTGAACCAGGTAATCAGTAGCGTATTGGTAGGGCAGAGACAGTTGGAAAACAAACAGGATTATGGCCCTCAGTGCCCACAACTGACTTAATAGGAGAGTCAAAAAGCTTTGAAAACAAGGGAAAAACAAACATGTATGAGCATCATTTCATCAGGCTACAAAAACACAAGACACAGATGAAATAACATGCAATACAGTTTTATTTAAATCAAAATAATAGCTATATAGAAATGAAACACTTTTTAAAGAAAGGAACTCAAAACTAGGCTAATTCAAACTCATGAATAAAGTGTGTACAATGTGGCTGAGTCTTTTCTATTTGTATATGTTGATATAATAATTTGTAACTTTTTTTGCCATTTACCTTCAGTAATATCGGCTCTTTTGACAGCCTGCTAACCTGTTATTTCATCCTAGGAAATAAAACATTCAGCTGTTTAATTTGCACTGAGTTAGGGAGAACTAACATGGTGATATTACCAATTATTTGCATTGCTAATGTTATAATAATATGAGTCAGACTACGGCTGTTTACTTTTAATTTTACATAAAGTCTGATCTAAACTCTAGTAATAAACTGAAATAATTTTGCTGGTAACTTGATCACTATACCCACACAGGCCATCAGTTTTAAATATTTGAAGTAGCCACATCTTTCAGCTGATAAAGTCTATGCAGTGTCTCATATGAAACATCTTTGACCTTGTTTGCGACACTTTAGGCTTGGTGCCACGAAATACTTCATTGATGAGAGGATGATGAAGAAGCTATTAGCTGTAATTTATCAGCCTGTGCGTGCGTCCTGGCGACGTGACGTCTCTGTCCCAGAATGCAGTCTGGTAAACAGACATGGAAGCACCAGGTGAAGACCTCCACAGAGGCTGAGCTCTGCACTCGCTCTTTCCCACCGTCTCCTGTCTCCTTTGTCCAGTGCTTTCAGTTGATATACATCTACCTGGTGTTACGGTTACTTCTACAGCACCCAGAGCCTTGGTAAGAGTGAAGTTGTTGTCGATCCGTGACGGCTGCTAATGACTTCTGCTGTGCTGTCAGGCTAACGCTAGTCATGGCTGGCTACGGGCAGTAGCTAGCAGGCTAATGCAGCCACCACTGTTCTCTTGTAGCGTTTGGACCAGCCTCACACCCACACTGATTGCAAGCCTGGTGTCATGACACTGCTTCTGATACACCTGTGTATTTTTTACACATTCGCGTTTACGATTAAAGCCTACTCCGCCTTTTCTATTTTTTTTAACAAATAAATAAAATAAAGTTAATGAGCGTTATTATGTTTAAGTGTGTGGGAGAGGACACAGCAACGCTAAACTGCTGGCTCTTCTTGGTTCCTGTTAACTAAGTAAGTCAGGTGTCCAGCCATGCACTTTTGCTTTCATATCATAGTCCTATTCGAGCAATTTATTAGGTACACATAGATAAAGCCTAAGGCAGTCTAATTCAATTGACATCATGACGGTGTTAAAGTTGCAGGGTGCCGTTGAACTTTACTGCATTATACAAAAAGGTGTCTCTCTTGTTTATCCTGACCTCATTGATATAAATGGGGTGGACAAAATAATATAACCATGTGCACTTAATGTCTCACTGGAGGTCCCATATGGGTTAGATATGTACAGATCTGGTTGGAAAACAGTTTACCTGCACTGAGAAAGTATCATTTTTAAGTATTTGGATGGTAACACTTTTTTGTCAGCTACAGAAATGTGGAAAAGATGAAAAAAAAAAAAAAGCTTTTTGGTCATGAGTCTAAAGAAGCCAGTATGTTTGGTCTGAACTTTGGTTGGATGAGGGATTAGCTTTGGAAATGGTCTCCTCCTGTACATGTCTGACATAGAATTGTTTTTAGAAGAAGTTCAAACCTAACACCCTGTCACATCTCTGCACAGATGAGCAACCGTGGCGTGGATGGTGTTGGTTTGTTGGTGGGGTTACTTAAGCCATTTGACCATCTGACAGGCAGCTCTGATGGAGAATGCTGGACCTTTAAACGTGTTAGATGTTGTTTATATCAATAATTTAAGTTCAAGTTTGAAAACAGCACTGAGGGCACTGTAAATTTGAAAAAAGGATGTAGCCATTATCACTGCTATTAGTTATATTTGTGTTTGGCGAGTAAAAATGCAAGCCATAGCAAAGGCCTGACAGTTCACTTTTGGCTTCAGAGTAGTAGGAGAAAGCTATGATAGATGAGGACATTTGACCCAATGGACCCATGTCGGGAACTGGGAATCACTGAGCTTATTTAAGAAAATCAGAGACTTTTCCCAGTTTAATCAAAGTCTTCAACTGCCACATCAATCTCTCTGTTTCCTCAGTTAGTAATAATTACAGAAACAGTTCAATTTTAAGCAGTTTTACATCACACCTACACACCTGCACTTATACATTTACAATGTATAACATTATAGATTATATATCCAGTGTATGATGTTTTACACATTTAAATAAAAATAAAAGATTTCCATCTGCAATGGACTAGCAACCTGTCTGGGGTGCACCCCTGCCTTTCACCCAAAGAGACCTGGGATAGGCTCCAGCAGATCCCGGTGACCCTAAATAGGAATAAGTGGGTATAGATAATGGACGGATGGATGAATTTCCACAGATGTAGCTACTTACATCACTAGTGGATTTGCCAGTGCCCAGGCAAATCTAAATATTGAATCTGCTAAATATTGAGCACACTGGCTCACTTGTTCACCTACATGGAACAAAGCACCATTATTATCAGTTATACATAAGATTTTGCCTTCTGTAGTATGGCAAGTCAATAAATGTCTGCTGTGAAAAGGTCTGTAGGCTACATCTTAGGTACACTACAGGTATGAATTATATAACATAATATAAATTCCACATGATGATACCTTTTTACCTGCACACAAAAAGCCCAACATATTTCAGAATTTATGTGGTGCATGATCATTAATACTTACCTTGCCATTATAAGGTTAACAGCTAAAACGTCTTTTTACTTTCTGGAGTCTCACACTTCAGTTTTTGCTGTAGTAACAATCTGAACAAAGTGTGAAATCTTCAGTTGAATTTTCTAGTGATACCCAGCATATCAACATAGTACTTATGTATTACATTTTTTTAACTGACAGCTGTGTACTGCATTTCCAAATTATATAGAATAGAGTTTGAAGTTAGTTCATTTGGTCCTGGGCTTTAATAGGCTAGAGCAGAAGATTTAATAAGTTGCAGAAAAAGCTTATGGCAAACAACTTTAGAAGTATTATGCAAATATAAATCAATCTCGAGCAAGTGGTTGTACTTCAGAAACAGCAGTTATCAGTATATGGCTTTGTTTGCTGCCTAATCAAGTCATTGGCTACTTCCATGAATATATTACAGTATGTTTTGCATCAGTTGAGACAAGAAAAATAAGGATAAAAGTATGGTTTCATTCTTGAAATGGGATTACTTTGGGGATGGAGAGGTGATTAGGGATGATGCTTAATGGATTGGATTACTGTACAGTGGTGACAAGGCCCAGAGAGGACAGTGTTACCTTCCAGACACAGACTTGTAATTCCCTGTTGACTCTGTCAAGAAACAGATACTGACTCATCTTCCCTTAATGCTTGTTTATGTGTGTGTGTCTCCAGAATTCCTCTCCAGTGTGTGTGGCAGACAGCGATTACCCAAACTGATGAGGATCGGCTGATTGAATAAAAAATAAGTTCCTTTTATCTTTTTTTGTCAAGGTAAGATCTCACCGCTTTTCATAATGTTTTAATAGCTGTACCATATTAATCTATGTTTTCAGATAACCTACTGTATACAACACTACAATGTTAGCACCTTTAATTTCACAAAAGCAGTATGCAAGATATTTGAATTGGAGTGCCTGATATTGTACAGGGGGGCTTAGCCAAAAAATGCCATAGGTAAAAAGTTACAAAGTCAGTAGATCCTGGTCAGGCAAGATGGGGTCAGGTGAACCCTTCAGGCATTAAGTATGTGTATAAGAGCATTTAAGAAAATCCTGTGATATTTGTATTTTAGACAAATATCACAAGCATCCATATAAATTTTGGATGCTTAAAAAAAAACACTGATCCCATCCCAGACCAAAAATTGCTGCTATTCACTGTGTCAGGAAACAAATAGCGTGCTGGTGAAAGAAATGCACTGGTAACAGAAAAAAGTCACAGCTCGATTCCATTAAAATGTCTTCCACATACTGAATGCGTAGTTACACATTTCAGCGAAAACCTGAAATTTACTGTGGATGCCTCTTGTAAAAACAACAAAAAATACTGTTTTGTGTCATTGTGGGAAATACTTGTTGATTCAGAGTATTGATCCAGTATTTTGATAAATTGCAATGTTGTGTATACAAGTAATTTAATATAGAAGAGCTAGTACATATATCTGTAGAATAAAATGTGGTCCCACTGTTTGTTGAATTAGTAATATTATATAATATGTGTAGTTTTTTTTTTAAGGGAAATATCTAAACACTCTAAGATAAAAGTTATGTAACTTACAGGATCATACTTAGCATGAATATTTGACTGAGGTGTACACAAGTGCAGTTAATAAAGATTAGAGATAAGAAAGCATTTCTATGAGATCTTAGCAACATCTTCAGGCCAAGCTTTTATCTAAAGACAAAGCTGACTTTCTAAACTGATAAACTACCAACTGAGGGCCAAGGCCATTTTTGCTCAAAGCTCTTCAGCGTGCATGTCAAATGGCAATACATAAAACCTTTCTGCTATTCAAAAGGATTTTTTGTATGTTTTTAAATAATGAGTAAGACCTCTATATCAGTGTAGAAAGTGTCCCTATTATTCTGTCAGACCGATAGTTATGTTTGAAGAATGTCACAAGATTTAAGGGCAATAAAAAAGTTTTCACAGAATTAATGATCCATATAGAAGATTGGAACTCTTTAAGGCAAGTGTATCATTTATTTTAGTCTACTCTGAATGTTGTCAGCTTCCTTTTTTTGTTTTCTTTGTCAGCTTTTGACAGTTGGTGTAGATGAGGAACATTTCATTTTGATAGTGAAAGTTTAAAAAAACAACAACCTTGTCTGTGGGTTACTGTCTACACTTTTAATTATTACAGGTCCAACAATTTAGTCTTAAATCTCAAGTGTTATTAATGTATCTTAGACATAATGTTTAATTATTAACCTGAACTGTATAATTTGAACCTGTCTTTATTACGATGGCAAAATAACAGTTGCTGATCCACATCGATAAAGATCAAATTAACTTATCTGCAAAAATATTATTTGATTCACATTTATCCAACACTAAGTTGGTCCATTTCTGCATAAGTAAACATCTCTTAGGACTTAAGACATGAAAGGTTGTATTCCTGTCATTGCAAAGTCATGAAAAAATGTGAAGTTATGGCTGATACATTTTAGATTTCAAGCTTACCTGATTGTTGTATAAGTGAGAAATTGAATATTTATTTATTTATTTATTTATATATTCCAAGATTACTAATTGCCTCAGAAGGCAGTAACTGATATAATGGTGAACAGACTTTGCATTTTCACAACTATTCCAAAATCCATGCAGCTTGATGCATTTTGCAAGGAATGCTGACAAACATTTCCTTACTGTTAAACCTATTGTGATCATTCTGTAGGTCGGCCCGGTCTTACAAAGGACTTATGTATATGTATTGTGTGTATTTTTGAATGTAGGTTATATAATACTATACTGTGTGGGAAAACAAGTGAGCGAACCAGAGCTTCTGTACCTGTATGTTATCTTTAACAAGGCAGTTTTAACATTAGCCACCGAGTCGAGCGCTGCATGAATTGTAATGGATTAAAGCTAAAGCTAACTAGCCAGGAGACCTTAAGAGCAGCGTATTCGGTACATGTAATGTGTTGTATAAGCTTTGTACTTGTTGCTTGTGTAGTGGCCACACACCGAGGGTTTTTTGAGGGGCGGGCTCGGTGAAACAACACGCGTTTGCCCGTGTCAGTCAGTGAAAAAGTCGCCCTATCCCGAGCGCGACCAGCGCTGACTCTTGTGTTGTTACATTGTAGCGGAAAGAATGTCGGAAAGGGCCGAGGATGACGTCAGAGGGGAACAGCGCCGAGCGGCCAGGCAGCAGCTGAAGCAGCAGCAGATCCAGCGGGGAGAAGGCTCCACAGCAATGGCGACTGTTGCGGAGCGGAGATCCTTGCCTAGTCCAGAAATAATGCTGGGACAGCCTTGGAGCAGCTGGGTCGACGCCGCCAAACTCCACGGCAACGACGGTGAGTTCCCTAGCGTCCCGAATGTGCGCGAGAAAGCGAGGTAGAGCACGTCAGTTGCCAGTCCCGTCCTTTTTTGGCCGATTGCATGCAGTTTTTGGTGGAATATGAAGAAACGCTACTGGTAGCAACAGCACGGGCAGCCAAGCAAGTGCAACTATTTATTTGTCTGTGTGTCGGATCCCCTCATTTTCAGGTGCTGAATCGGAGGAAAGTTTCAAAGACTTCGGGAAAAATCGAGAAGCCATGCGTTTGTGCAGAGAAGGTGAGTGTTTTTTTCCTCTAGGGCCAAAGGTGTATTTTGGTTCTGGGGGTTTGCACACATGGATTCAAACACTTTACACGCGTCGCTCGGCCGGAATGCAAGTCTCCTGTAAATCATGCGCATCATGAATTGACTGGACCACCGGATACAATCGATGAAACACGTGCTTGTTAATCGTGTGGTAGTTGACATTTACATATGTCCCTAAAATAACTTAACGGTTAACAAGTTAGACTCGCTGTAGTTGAGTATAGGCCCAAACATAGTAACACAGTGACATACTGTGTTTGCAGAGAGTATTTTATGAACCTCATTGCACTAAATCCAAATTTCTGCCATTTTACATATGAAACCTTTCACCATTCTCCATTTTTCTCACTTAAGACAACAGTAAGGTTTGCTACCTGAAGAAGTGTAAGGTAGCAAACATTTTAATAGTTAATCAGTAGATGGTTGTGTAATTTCTCAGACAACCACTAAATTGAAATTTGACTGTTAAAATAGCAAGTAAAAATCCCCTTTCTAGTCATATATTTATTGTCTGAGTTACACACATTGCCTCAACACAAAATATAAACAACTGTACAACTGTAGCACTTGTAAACAAATTGAACCACATGCAATAGTTAAGGTAACTTTTGAATGTTTTTGAACCACCAACATAGCATATAGAGATCTAATTTATTGGGACCCGACAAATCTAAACTCTGAAACCCTGCTATCACTGAGCCTAAAATAAATCAACCAGACTATTCTGATAACAAAGAAATAGATCGTGAGGTCCTAGCTTGTATGATTGATTACTGGTTATTCTTGCATTTCTGTCTTAAGATGAAGCATGATGTAGGTTTGGCCAGTATTTTTTTTTTTTTTTTGGAAGGCTGAAAGTCTTAATACGCAGTAACAGGAAATAGGTCAGTCATGGTAGGATACAGAGAAATGACATAATCTGGCACAGGTGATAAAGTACACAATGTTAGAAGCATACATCGCCTGGCTTCTGAGCCACAGAGTGATGCTGCACATCACTTTGTACTGCAGTTTTATTTTTGGAAACACCTTGATTAGTTTTAGTTGATTTTTCCTGTTGCCAGGCCTGGTATTAGTTTCACCACCAAAGGTACGTTTTTAAATGATAAAAGTCATGACAAAATGTGTCATCCAGCAGATGTTTCTGGAAATATTTACAAAGAGCTTGTCCGATAAGTAGTCCAGAGTAAAGTTTCAGGTCCATTGATATAAACATCCAGCATTCAAAATATTGAAATCTCATCGAAAATCAAGTCTCCCTTTAAGTAGTTAATTAGGCAACCAACCTGAAAGTGTGGTTAATTCAGTTAATTCAGTAGCCATTGACATTGTGATCCCCTTGCTATGAAAAAGTGTAACAGAGATTCTTAGGTTTCCAAGTAAATGGCTCATAATATAGAACACTTCTGGTCACTCATATTGAAGTGTTTCTTTTGGAATAAGTCTTTATTCCAATAAGTCCACTGCTGTCTAACTGTGTATTGGCAGGACAGGGTATCTGTCTGAAGTCATATCACTTAGCATGGTCATCAGCATGTATGTAGTTTTAGTTTATTTCTTGCACATGTTTCTGTAGGGAAAGGGTTAATTGCAGACTTCTTGCCAGAGCACTTATCTAATGTAGCATTTGCACTGGTCAACAATGTGGCCCGTGTTCATACCCTTAAGAGCATTGCACAATTTAAGCACCAAATGTCCTATTCCATACTTGTCTCTTATGGGATGGCATTGAACAGAATATTTAAAATGTACATTGCATTAAGATGAATATATTTTTAGGTGGTGACTTGGACTTAACTTGAGTGATGTCTGAAGAAATGCTGTTTGATGAGTGTTGTATTCCCTGTGTTGAGTGTTGTATTGCACTTTCATAGGAAGGCAGAGGGACAGAACAGTCTTAAGGCCCATACATACTCCGCGAGAACAGACAAATTTGTTCTCTCCTAGAGCTGCGAGAAAAGAATTTCTTTTTTTTTTTTTTTTTCTAGCAGCCCTGGTTTGGGAGTTCTTGTAGCTTGTTCTCGACACATCACCTGGGTAGAGCGTTTTTCTCATGTGGTGTCCGACAGCTATTGTGTGATTGGTCAGAAATTTGAAGTGGGCATGGTTAATACAGAAAGCGGAAATATGGTCTTCCTGCTTTTTTCACTGGCGGTTGTCATAGCAATGGATAGTTTTGCGGAACAGCTGGCAGAGACGGTGAAGAAGGATGAAAATCTTTATAACACATCTTCTAATGCATATGAAGACACACAAATGGCTAATTATTCATGGAAAGAGGTAGCCTGAATGTTGTGTACGGAAGAGAGCGTCTGTCGTAAGATAGCAATATCTTAACCGCTGTATTGTAGTTTTTGCCATATTCCCACAATGCTTAGCGTGTGTAATGTGTGGGGACTTCCCAGGAGTTCTGCAGTTGAGTTTCTTGTGGGGTATGGAATGTCCTTTGTTCTTATACTTTGTTACCAATACTTTGTTCTTATTCTGACCACCTCGAGAAAATGAACAAATTTCTCTGTTCTCGCAGAGTATGCATCAGGCTTTAGTAAAGGCTGCTACCTTATGGGCCACGCGGCTGGCTTGAAACATGTCTCTATCATGTAGCAGCGTCTGTCAGTTTGTGTTGCTTGTGTCATGGGGCTGATCAACACATGCTGCTCGTGGCAGAAGTGTGGATTCATAGAATGTAATTCTGTGTGCGTGTCTTGTGGGGGTATTACAAGTGGATGACTACACCTCTCCTCCATGACTCACCACCAGATTTCTCCTGTGGTGAAACTGCCATTCTACCACACACTGATGATTAATATACACTTTATTAAAATGTTTGGCAGTTAATGATTGGTGAATGTACTTATGTTTTTGCTTTCAGTACATTTTACAGTAGCTCCATAATGTTCAGGGAAGTTGGGAAATGTAGTGCCAGCTTTAGTCCCCAGTCAGATTAAGCCATTGTCTGTGTTGCTCATAGTTAGCCAGAGCTGCCACTACTCCACCTAGATCATTCATCACTGCTGTGGATGAGGGTGCTGAAATTAACTGGATTCTCATTCTCGTCCTCTGCTTTGTGCTTACAGGCTTTCTTTCATCTCTGGTCCTCTGCTCACTCTTTATTTTTCACTGAGGCCTCGGCCTGCTTCTCTGCTCTGTTTCTCTGTTTTGTTTTTTTCTTTGTCCACTGTGCTTGTTTCTTGGCTTTGTTCAGTTCTATCTCCACCTTCTCCTCCATGCTGACTTCATTTCTCTCTTTATCAATTTCATCTTTTCCTTGCACAAGAAGAAAATGGAGATTGAGAATGGGGCAGACAAAGTGGCCTTAGACCACTTTTCAAGTCAACCTATTTTAGTGGTATAGTTTAGTCAGTGGCAGTGGCTTGAATGCAGAATGGCAGGGTGAACTAGCTGGGCTGCTTTTATAGTTGGAGAGCGATCCAAGTGAACAACAGCAGCAGTTTGGGAATGAGTCTTGTTTGACCTTGCTATTGATCCAGTGAGCAAATGTGGTTTGCTTGTTGGACTCCTCAGCTCTTGCCCTGTTTCAATAAAAAAACTGGGGAGAAGGTGGAATTATAATGGAGAATACATTGGAATTGATTTAGCGAATATGTTTGCTCTTTCATTATAACATTAAATTTCAAGTGGTGTAGGCTTCCAGAGAAAATGAGATGTAAACAGACACGCAGAACAGAAAACTTGCCCAGAACTTTCAGGCTGTCTTCCAACAGTGGCTTTAATGTCTTGTGCTTTTGCAGCTGGCAGCTACTGAATACTACCCTTAGCATCACATCTCTGCACTTGTTCTCTTTGCAAAGTTGACCCTTGCTTGTGCACATCAGCACTGTGCTTTCTGACTCAAGCTGTATATCATTTACATGCCTTTGTCCATTAAATGAAGAGATTTTCCTTTTCTCAGTGGCAGCCCTCAGTCGTGGTGAAAAAAAGTCTTTTCTCTTCACTGCTGTTGAAGGAGACACTTGGTGGAGTGGCTCTAAACAACTGGCACGCATTAAGCAGCATTAGGTTTGTCAGTTCATCTATACAAGCCTTTGCCACCGACCTCCCTGAGAGGGAACCCACCAGGTAGACCCTTTTATATGGTCTCTGCTTAATGGCCCTTATCCCTTCCAGACTCGACCAGTGATGTTTAAGAACCCTTGACGACCCTGGCAGAGTATGTATTGAAGAGGGACTCCACTTCTCGCCTCTTGTATGCTCTCCTCTGCTCATCTCATCATAACGCCCCAGGCAATTTCTTAATTAGTCTCCTTAATTAGGTGGTTTCTGGTTCTCTGCGCCAGGGTAAATTTTGATCACATTCTGGTGAGAAGCAGCATTTCCCTCTGATTTGTCTTAGAGTGGCTTGTGAAGCATGAGGATTGGTTCCTACTATTAAGTGGCTGGAGATGGTGGAGCTGCAGACACCAAGTGCACATACCTTGGCATTGGTGCTTCTTGTGAGTTTCATGTGCCTGAAAATTGCACCACCTTGGTGGTGATGAAGGGTCTCCGTGTGCCAAAGGAAGAAAAAAAGAAACATTTGTTAATCTTTAATTCATTGAGCTCTGGACAGAGGTACTACACTGCACTGAGTTGACAAAGGTTTTTAGGGTTCCACAGTCGTGTCTGTTCACATTTTAATTGTTACCCCTTAATCTCTCTTTGCATTAGGCATCATTATTTATTCTTTTGGTGTTATATATATATAGACAATACCATCAACCTCGAATTACCCTCTCTTGCTCAGTTACAGTGTTTTGACAGCAAATTGTTTTTTTTTTTTTTTTTTTTAGTTTTAGTGTAGAAACTGCCGCCAACCTGGGCACCAGATGAATACAGGTCTATTTTATTTGCCGTTCCTTAACTTGTGTCCTGTCTGGTTGATTCTTCCAATATGCAGATATGCCCATATTTGGCCAGTGTCCTGCACAGGATGACTTCTACCTGGTGATGTGCAGCCATTGTGGTCAGGTAGTCAAGCCCCAAGCCTTCCAAGCACACTATGGTAAGTGTCATGCACCTGCACATACATACAAATATGCATGCATTAGAGCACTACTATATGCGTTCTTCATGCAAACTCATTGCAGAGGTATGTTTTAAAGTTTGTGAATTTTATAGCTTACCAAATACAAGGAAGGGGTGTATGTAGACATTTATGTATGTAGTAACAAAGTAATTTCTACCTGTAGGAACCCTATACCACATACCACTTCAGTATCCCCAGAAGATATTTCACACCTTAACACACTGTGGTATTACTTTACCCACCACCTTTGTATTCCCTAGCTACTTTTCCTTTTCCATGTAGCAATGTGAGAGGGTACACCAGTGTTTGATTTATTTATTTATTTATCTCTCACTCACTGTTTCACTTGTGATAACAATTCCCCTGTTAATGTTTAATGTCTATCTTCCCAGTAATGTACTGTTTTAACACGTACACCAAAGATCAGATTTCTGGTTCTGTTAATACTTTAGAGATGTGTGTGTGTGCGTTTCAGTGCAGAGATTTCCACAGCTGGATATTTGACTAGTGCGCTCAAGTAAATGGATGAATTATAGGTCTATCATTCTAGTGATTACGTCACATCTTGACAGTATTCACGGTAAGTTCACAAACGCCCACAGTTGCTGAAATAAATAAGCTGCCTGTTCACCCCCCAAGCTTATTTTCTTGAAATGGTGAGGAAGGCTGCGTGTGACACATACCATTTTTGTCCCTTCCTACACTGTCAACATCTGAATCAGAAATTTCTGATTGGCATTCTGTTTTTCTGATCTTTTTTGTCCTAAATGTGGATTAAGTTTAACTGAACTGAATTCTTTTCAGTCACATGAGTTTCCCATGAAGTCTGACTGCAGTTACAGTTGCCAAGGTCAGCCACAAGAGGGAGGTATAACCGCAAATGGCTCCTAGAGGAATTGTCCTTGCTGTTGTCAATAGCGCTCAAAAGAAAGGACTCCTCCCACAGTTAGACAATATAGCCTTATACTATCCTGTCTGGACCAGATGATTTCTTTTGTTCTATAGCATCCGGTGTTCAGTCCTTCCTGTGGATTTTAAATGAGAAGTAGATAAACACTGGAGGGTATTCCAGTGCCTATGATATCAAACAATAGTGACATCACAGCAGGTGGTCATGGGCATTGTGAATTGTATCGTTTCTTGCAAACATCTGCACAATCTCATCCATAGAGTGCGAACACCAAAAATAAACTGATTTCACACACACAGTGGTTTTAAGCAGCCATTTCATTCTTCTGTAAGGTGTTAATTATCAAATCTTCACATTTGTAAAGATAGACCCAGAGAACATTTGAATGCTTTGATTGATAAATGTCTTACGCTGAAAAAATATTTTCTTCTCTGACCAATTGATGCAGCTCTATACCAGTAAAAGTAAAGTAAAATTCTGTGGCAACTATACAAGTACGAGTGCTAAAGCTGTGATTTTTCTCCCATCTTCCCCTCTCTGATGTCATTATGGGAAGATCCATGTGGCATTAAAAAGGGGCAGTGGCACTGAACTCAGCACCATTGAGATTGTCTCAATATGATATTACCATGCTTCTTGAAGCTCATCTGTCTCCTATTAGGTGTTTGTACTTCTCGGCTGAGGCTGATCCCAGCAGGGGTGACACTCACCACATACTAGGAAGCTGCAAGCCTGGCTCCCGTTTTATGCATTCAATTGTCAACTTGTCAAAGACTTGTCTCCTTACAGCTCTCCTCACACACACATTATCTTGGCTGGAAAGAAAGCACATTTTTGGATTATGCACTTTGAGCTCAGATAGTCGTCACTAACAGTAGTGTAGTTTTCATTTTTGTTGTAAAAACAAGGTTATTGTTATTCAAATAGTTCACACAACCATGCTGTGCTACGGTTTAAACATGGTGCCTGGTGAGATGCTGGTAAGGCTGTCACACTTGCACATTGATGTTTTTTTTCTTCACTCCTGCAGCCAGGGATTCCCCTTAGCATGGAGCCAAGTGTATGTCAGTGTGAAAGAGGATGTTAGGTTAGGGCTCCTCCTGTTACTTGTCTCTGCCCCCCTTCCCCCCACATTTATCCTGTCTCTTTATTTCTCTTCCACTGTCGCTGGGGTTGGCTCTCCTACCTCACTGCTTTGTGTCATGCTGAGGGTTCCTGATGTGACTTTGTGTGCGGTGTGCTATTGACTGAGTGGGACAGGACAAGACAGCAGGAAAAAGAGGGAGGAATGGAGTGAGAAGACCTTGGGGTTATTTGACCAGAGAGAAGTGGGAGGGAAGATATGTGGAGTGTATCATTAATGGGTGTAAAGGGTGTTTAGGCCTGAAGGTGAGCAGAGGGCACTTAGAAAAAGGTTAAGTGCGCCGTAGCTGTATGTTTTTTTCTCGGTGTGTGCGTGCGTGGGGAGGGGAGGGGGTAATCGGGGAGTGGCAGCTCTGTGTGTGTGTGTGTGTGTGTGTGTGTGCGTGTGCGTGTGCGTGCATGCGCGTGCGTGCGTGTGTGAATATTGGTATCGCCTTCACTGTTTCTGCAGCAACAAGCTTGTTTGCAGCTCACCTGCTGAGACAGTTTTTGGCCAACAGCCCATTTCTCAGCTACACTGTGGAGTTAGCCAGTAAAAGGTTAGATAACTGGGCTCACGCTTCACCACAGTAGTTAATGGCAAATGCTTTCTACCAAAACCTCTTACTACTGCTGAAGCCATATCCTCTTACATTCTCAACTCATTCTTTGCTGTTGTGCTCATGCACCAAAGTGTTGACAGCAAGAGGGTCAAGTTAACATTTAGTTGTCTGTTTGTCCTGAACTCATCTCTCTCTCCGCTTATGGTCAGACCAGCAGGATTGTCTGTCTGGGTGACCCCTCTGTGACCCCAGAGACCAAGTATAGCTACTGCCTGGGCGAGATTCAAAACTTTGGTGCAGGTTTTCTTTGGTAGTGTCTGGTGTGGTATCTAATGAACTCCAGGCTCTATGAAATGAATCACTTGTAGAACAGCAGTGGAAATGTTAAAAAATGTTCTAGAGCTATGAAAACAGTGCTTGTGTGTAGATGCACACCATGTTTGTTTAAATTGGAAACCATGGAGTAGTTTTTTTTTGTTTTGCTTTTTTTTTTTGTTTTTTGCCTATGGTAAAAATATTCAGTCTTGGATGTAAGCAGTCAGTGATGAGCATATTTTTCTTTCTTCTATTTTTGTCATTCCTTCCACAGCTCAGTATCATCCTAACCTTTTGTGTTGTCATACTGCCTTTTATCAGTTTGCACACTAGCTGTTCTCAGGCAGGTAAATGAAGCTCTTGACCTGTTGACAGGTTCTATTTCAGGCTGAGCTACTGTGTATCACAAATTTTGCTTATTTGTTGTCAAGATAAACTGCTTACTTCTAACAGATGAAGATTTCTCTGTTCCCATGTGCCCTCTCTTTTCTCCTGACTCCAGGCCCACATATTTCCATGATTTGACTGATAGACTAGTTTGCTGCGGTGCTTGATCAAAGCTTTCTCTTGCCAAATTATGATCATCTAATTAAGTTAATTACTGTGTTTTAATGCCAGCCTGGTTTATACTGTCGCTCCAGAGAGAAGACACAGTTCAGCCAGCAAGCCAGCCTCCACCTCGCCTTTCTCCGTGTCAGGCAGGAACCGGAGCAGTGGCAGTGGGCTTGGGTCTGGGCTCGGCTCGGGTTCCGTTGCTGGAGTGGCAAGCGGAGGTCGACCTTCCACAGCTGGATCCAGTTTGTCCTCTACTTCAGCATCCTCTTCCTCCTCTAATCCCAAACTCCTCAAACCAGCCAAAGAGAAGCTGCCAGGCATTCAGCGGAGACCCCCCTTTCCACCCTTCAGGATGCTCCAGCAAGACAAGAAGTAAGTTTCAGTGTAACATTCAAAGTGTTGTTTGCTTTTACGGTTGCAGAATATAGAGAGGGGCAGGAGGATTAATTCTTTAATATTGAGGGCCAGTTAAGGTCTGGGTGATTTCTATGTGAAACAATTTTTAATATTTTGGCAGAAGCTTCAATTTTAATTACACAGCATCTTAACAGGCTGCAACAAGAGGTGATTGTTGATTTCACTTTCTGTAATCATAACTGTTGCTGGTGGATTTACTCTGCTATGATTGATAATTTCATGATTTAGTAAAACAACAAAAAAGACATCTTGACTGTTGTCTAGTTAAAATGCTCAGACACACCAATCTTTTTTTAGGTTTGAAAAAAATAAGGAATCTGTTTTTGTCCTGTAACAGTTACAGAAAGTTGATGAACATAGTTGTTACAATGTCTGTTAAACTTATATGGAATTTTATATATGCATATATATATGTGTGTGTGTGTGTGTGTGTGTGTGTGTGTATGTATATATATATATATATATATATATATATATGTGTATGTGTGTGTGTAATCTTATCCCTTTATAATCATAACCTTAAAGCTCAAACAGTGACAGTCAGCATTATTAAGGGTTCTCAATCCAGTTATTACAATAACAAACATGTCACATCTGACAATGGTTTAATGTAGTTACTTCTAGATGTCATGATTACTCATTACAAATATATAATTGACATTATTCAGTAATAAGTAGGTTTGAGCTAAATGGATCTTCTCTCAAATTCTGGCATAGCTTCTGTCTGATTGGATAGTTTTACAAGATTCTTTATATAGAAACCAGATATTAATATTCATCAGGAAAATCACAATTTGCTGATTGTTGCCTCAGTTGTCCTTTCAATAGCTGTGGTTTGACTAGTTTGTCAATGGGAATGTTGCAGAGCAGTGAGCATGACTGTTCACTTACTTTCAGTTGATGTGATAGATAATCTTGATTTATCATATTCAAACTTACAAAGCCAGAACTGATATTCCCGTCTGCTCTTTCATCTTTATAAACTTAATACATTTTTACAAAACAGACTAGATCACAGTAGTCTGCACGTACATATTCTGGTATAAAATTCTCATTTTCTTTTCTCAGCACTGGTTGACGCAAATTGTGTTTAAACTCTCCTAATTTACTGTATTTATAGTTAATGATCAACGATCCACATTTACTGTCATTTAAGAGCTTTATTATGAAAATCTATTTCAACTACTCGAATGTGTCTCCAGGATTAGTCAGAAAAGTAATACATTGATATGCATGTTTTTTGAGCCTTTGCTAAATGATGGATGTTAGTTTTATGTTTTGTCCTCCCAGCTCCATCCATACGTGCACATCTGTCTCTTACCATGCCTTTCTCACCGGCTCAGTGTTTCTAACTCTCAGCTTCCTCCTTGCTGCCCTCTTCATCTCTGTAACCTTCTCTTCCAGCCTCACCCCGGCTGTCAAGGTGGAGAAGATACATCTGAGGGTGGACTCGTCATCTAAGCTGGTGCAGACTCCATCTGCACCTACCAACACCTCATCCTCTGCCACATCCTCCTCTAGCACCACTGTGAGCTCCACCACTAGCACCATCACCACCTCTTCCTCTTCCTCATCAGCCCTTAAACCAGGCCTTAACTGTCCCTCCATACCAAAGCCTCCATTACTGGCCCCTGGTCAGATTCCCAATGGCAAGGGCCACCTCTCAGTCCTCTCGGACAAAAAACAGGACAGCAGCAGCAGTGTCGGTAGCAGACGCCACAATAACAAGAAAGTGACAGGTGAGCTGGATGGCGGGGAAAAAAACAGTTGTAACTTTGACCTGTTAACATCGTAAGATATGATTTATAAATTCTGTATAGATTGACATATTTGTGTAGTAGTCAGCAAGTGCAGAGTGTAGTATACAACACGTCTTGCAGTTTAGCAAATGTTATAACAGTTATAACAGTTCTTCCTCACTCCTCCTGTGTGCCTTTAGAACGTGAGTTCAATCCAGATATCCACTGTGGCGTTATGGATATGACAGCTCGGAAACCATGCACAAGATCTCTAACATGCAAGGTAACAAGTCTCGCTGCTGCCTCTCTTGTGTACTGTTGATTTCTAGTAAATGATTTAAATATAAGGCTGGCGATGTTCTACAGTTTTCCTTCTGTTTTAAAAAAAAAAAATTTAAAGGAACAAATTTTAATTTCAAAATTGAATTATCTTTAATGTTTGTCTATTGAAGTATAAGTTTGTGAGATTGCAGCAGTATTTTCCTAATTTCTAAAAGTGGAAAGTGCACATTTTAGACATACTTGGAGAAGCAGTGTCTTAACCAAGGCTAGACAAGTCTGCTCCATCTCAGATGTAGGGGAAGACAAAGTGAACTGGTATCTTCCAGCTTCTGATTGATTGACCCGATTGAGAGTGTGTGAGATATCAGGTAATCAGCAGTATGTAGACTGGGGATAGTTGAAAAACAAACAGGGCAGTTTAATCCAAATGTCTCTTTACATGGTTCAACATATGTGAGCAGGTTAAGTTTGCATTCTTCGGTGAAAAAAGCTAGTTTTACTAGTTTTCACTGAGAAATAGAAGCTACTTCACATAACTTTCCAGCTTTAGATTTGCTGTAAATGTTACTTTTCATTGTTGCCACACAGCCACAGCTGCTTGTTCAGTGTTATTTGTCCAGTATTATTAAAGAAACAGGATCTATCTAGAATTATCTCTCATTTACTGGTTCAGTTGTGGTGATAGCAAAGTGTCAAAACTCATAGCAACTGGTAGTAATTTCAGTGCTCCATAAATTACTGGGTATAGAGTAATGTACAGTGTCACTGAGTAGTGCAAGGAGAGCTCAATCACCAATGTGACTAAGCCCTCCAGCTGGTTAACTGTCTCTGTGGCCGTTACAATTCTGAGTGATATTATGAACAGTTTTTGTGCCCTCCCACACAGCTTTTGTACAAACCAAATTGCTTGTATCATGATTACCAAGCAGAACTACAAATTCACCCAGCCCACCCTTAGAGAAAACTAATGTCGTGGTCACTGTCATGGCAGAAAGCTAAATAAAACACATTTCACTCTATTTGGTAATTGCAGTTCTGGCCAGTTTAAATACACAAGTGAAAACAAATTTCAGCCACAGATTTGGTGTGCCAAAGACTGGCAGCAAGACAGTTTGAGACAAAATGAACTATATTGTCTGTATTCAAGGACCATCACTCAGTGCAGACATGCAGTACAGCAAATTGTTTGTTGAATAGTTTTTGGACAATGATGGAACTTTATGATGCAGCAGGATAAGCTATATTAAGTTTTGGATACACAGTTCTCACTTGACAGGATCAATTAATTGTTTTTCATGAGGATGACAATATAAAGTAGAATATTATAAGACTTGGTTGATCAATATCACATGCATATCCCCAAAATCCTTTGAGTTTTGCAAACAGAAATTTTGAATGTAATGTTTCCATGTCTTGTCAGACACATTCCTTAAGCCAGCGGAGGGCGGTGCCAGGGCGGAGGAAGCGCTTTGACACATTGCTGGCAGAGCACAAGAACAGAGCAAGGGAGCGGGAGAGGGAGAGAGAACACCAACCCCATTCCCAGCAAAACCCCCCTCTCAGGGACCCACACCCCTCCTCCCACCTCACCGCTGCCCATGACGCCCACCAGGTTTCTCATGGCAATGGCCCTGCCCCAGACTCCACTAAGCCTTTGCCACTCAGCAAGCCCAAATTTTACAGCCCTGGTCTTCCACGGTGAGTGCAGAGCGAGACCTGTTTCTAGTGTTTCATTATGTGAGAGTATTTATTGTGTTTTGGGATACCAGACAAACTAGCATTCCTAGTGTGAGCATAAATCGCTAGTGTGATCATAACATAATGTCATATTGATTCTCTTAGCCAGTGATTAAATGTTTGCCTATACATCAGTGCAGTGGAGGAAGAAGTACTGAGATCATTTACTTAAGTGTAGCTATAGCTGCAATACTGTAATAATACTCTGATACAAGTAAGTCAGCAGTTCAAATTTGACCTAAATAAAGGTACAAAAGTATCAGCAGACAAATATACTAAATGTACCAAAATTAAAAGTACTCAATGGCACATCTAACAATGTATTTTATTGGATCATATCTGTTGACAAATTATTGTGTTCATCAGTTTGTTACAGCTGTTGAAGTCGACGTTGATGGTAACTAACATATAATTTGAGTTATTTTTACACACTGCTGGGTAGCTTGTGAATTTACTACAGAGGATCAATAGCAACTTTTATTGCGCTCCTCTCTTCACTTTAAAGTGCTATTTAAGTACCATTAAAGACCCACAGTGGCCTTCATCTTTTATATGTTTAGTCTATTTTTTCCATCTGGCACATTTACTGAGCATAATATCCAAAGACAGCTCTTTAAATCATACAAATTTCCTGTTATTTATGTGTTGCAGCCTTCATGCTGGTATGTTATGATTAACACTGAGCTTTTTGGGACTCACATGCTATGTAGTGAGCTGGACCAATCAAGTGCAGCCTGTTTGTTCAGTGAATGGCCAGGAGCTGCTGACAAACAAATGTAACTGATGCGTAGGTCCAAAACCCTAATAACTGAGAAGTCAAACATAGTTCCAATTCAGCATTGGTTTCCTTAAATATGCTTAAGATGAAAAGGATCAATCACACAATTTGTCCATCAGATTAAACAGCAGTCACGGTGGTGGTACCCCTGGAGACCCTGTAGTAGTCCACGAGTCACCACATCATCCCCCAACTACCCACGATGGGTTTTCCCGGCCCTCCAGTGATGAGGGCGAGAACGAGGAGCGAGAGGACAATGCTGACAAACTGGACTGTCATTATTCAGGTTATCACCCTCGACCGGCAGCTGTAAGTACCATGAATGTTTGTTTTTGTCATGTTGCAGCATTTTTATGTTTTGCATATTTATAAAAATAATCTGTGTTAGATTTGAGAGTTCAGTTAATTAGAAACGTATGAGTAGCACAACTGTGTTCCTTGCTTCTTTTCCCAGTACTGTACATTTGGAAGTCGACTGTTTGGAAGAGGCTGTTACTCCTTTGACCGCCGATGGGACAGAGTGCGATGTGCCCTAACCACAATGATGGACAAGCATGTCAACTCTCAGATGTGGAAGTAAGTCTGTCCAGCTTAGATTCAATTATGTCTCTCTGTAATACCTACACCTATAATTGAATTCTGTCACAGCCAGAATTCTTGACTTGTTAACAGCTTAAGGGAGTCATGGTCTGTTTGGTTACAGGAAAATCCCCTTGGCCTTGGAGAACTCCTCCTCTGTTGCACCTACCCATAGGACAAGCACAAATTCTCACAGTAGCACTCCCTCTTCAGGCTTCCTGGGCCCCCCTGCCACCTTGCCCCAGACTCCTTATAGCCAGTATGAGGGCAAGTCAGTGCTCTCCTATGGGACCACCTTAAATGCCCGCAGCTCCCCACAGGGCGGGGCTGAGCACCCGGCCTATGGCACCACGCAGGCCCGACAAGTGTCTTCGTCGCCGCAGATGCCTTCAGCCCACTCATCTTCATCATCATCATCATCTTCAGCTCCTTCCCTAGCCTCAGGCCGGGCGCTCAAGTCCCGCTCCTCCAGCAGCAGCACTACCAAGTCATCATCTTCTTTCAGGCCGAAGGACTTCATCTCAGTTTCCTCCACACCGGCCGTCCCTAACTCCACTGGTGGGAGCAGCAGTGGAGCGAACAGTAACAGTAGCAGCACTAGCTTCAGCTCGGGGAAGAAGAGGAAGAACAGCTCTCTCCTCTCTTCATCCCACGGCTCCTGTGAATCCTTCTCTTCTAATCCGAACTACTCTTCCTCCTCCTCTTCTTTTAAGAAGAACTGTGCAAATGTTGGCAGCTCAGGGAGCACCTACCACCACAGCTCATTAGGCCCTTCATCCTCAACATCACTGTCCTCCTCCCACAGCGGTGTCCACAGTGTGGGCCTTAACTGTGGCCCCACTGTGCGAACCAATTCACTTAGCCTCAAGGCCGAGCCTTCTGGAGGTTCGGCAGGCGGCTTCTCAGGGCCCCCTGCACGAGGTCCTCCCTCAGGCAGCCCTGCGGAATCCATCAAGCGTATGAGTGTGGTGATGAACAGCAGTGACTCCACCCTTTCCCTTGGACCCTTTGTCCACCACCAGTCCTCATCTGACCATCACACCAGCTTCAGCCACCACACGTCAGACGGGCGCCTGGAGGGCAAGAAGCGCAAAAGCTCTCCTGCCTCCAGTGGCATTAATAACACAGGTGGGGGCGGAGGGCTTGGAGGAGGCGGAGGGGGACCTGGACCAGGTAGACCCAAAGTGGCCAAGTCACCTGCTATTAATAACATCCATGGGAAGCATGGGCGGAGCATTCCAGGGACACCAGGGCTGCCTAATAACTCCCATCTACATCAGGTGGGTTTTATACTCTTTGCTCATCAGAATTCATCTTGAAATGGTGGAGTACTTGTGTTTTAATGAGATAAATATACATAACCATACATTTTTCACATTTGAATACACACATTGACTGGTTCTAGCTTCTCCTCTCCAGTTTTCCCTTTGACTACATTTTCAACTGCTGGTCTTACCATGTATTTGATGCCACCTGTTATGAAAACTTGCAATCAGCATTTTTTATGTTTTGCCATTTTATAAAATATAGAAATAGAAATAATCAGTGTGAGAAACTATCAGTGTGTATTGGTGGCAAAATCAATTGTTAAAAAATAAAGTGAAGCAGCACAGGTGACCTTAAGTTGAATCTGACCAGTTTGTATTTTATGCAGATAGAATGAACAAAAACAATACAAGTTGACTGGAAACTGTTTGCATCTCTACTTCATGAAATGGCTGTAACATGTGAAACTGATGAGGAATCACAGCTTTCACATAGTCAGCCTGTCAGTTAGTTACTGAGGAAGCTGGTGGCGTTTTACACTTATAGAGCTTCATACAGTGTGTTCACCTAAAACAAACATATTTGCAGCGAAATACAAAATGCTGAGTAGTTAATAGAACAAGTATGCAGACAGATTACAACCATTTTGACATGAATATTCTATCCTTCTCTTGCAGCCAAAGGCTCGTCCCTGACAGCGATGTCCGACTTCATTGTATGGAACCGGCAGGCAGACAGGGAATAGTCCAGAGCTTTCCACGTACTGCTCTGGACAGCACGAGGCCTTTTAAAATCAAACTCACATTACTCTCAGCTTCCCACAATCCTCAGGGTGGAGATGATCTGGACTGCCCAGTGAAGTCAGTGTGGTCCTTACTAATTCTCCCAAAGCCATGTGTGTGTGCAGGGGGGGGGCAGTGGCACTGTGTGAGGATAGCAGCATGGAGTGCCAGGGGTCTAATGAGTGTGAGGTCCCCCCCACACACACGTGTTGTCCCAGTATTCTGAGAGGTCTTCCTGTCTGGTCGGAGGTAAGAGGAACAGTAGCAACAACTATGGGTCTCTTGAGCTGCGGTTCAAAACTCATTTGGTTCAGGTTAAGGGCTGCTGCAACAAGCCGTGATGACGCTGAGCAACTGGAGAGACAACAAGCTGCTCACTTCCGTGTTTGTTAAAGAATGAGTGTGTGAATGTGCGCGCGTGTATTTTTCTCATGTCAGATTCTGCTGGACTACTGGAATTTTCAGCTTGACTCCTCCCCCAGCACCCAATCTCAGAAGCCTTGGAAAGAGAACAGGAAGAGCCGCAAACTGTTACTTGCAACACCTTAATCAATCAGCCTGTTTCACTTTTACATCAGTCGGCCTCTCTGGCAACACGTTGAATAACCTCGGGTTGCACGCAGTGGCCTGAGACGAGCCCATAAGGATGATCTGGTCAGTTCTTTTATTACCCAGGATAATTATGCAAGTGTTACCTTTTTATGATTTCTTATGAGCTTTTTACACTGAACTACAAAGAGTCTTTGTAGACGTGATGGAGACAGTTGTGCTTTCAAATGTGAAAAGGATGCCTGATGTGCCCATTTGATTGAATCTTTTGTTAGAGAGAGCGAGCTTGCTCTTGATGACACGTTCATTTTCTGAATCTTTTCATTGTGTAAAAGGATAGCCACAAGTAGACCTACCCCCAACTGTGAACAGCACTAACTACTTTCTCCACAGGCACTGCTTAGTTGTCCCCAAAGCTAGCCAAAAGCTGCTCTTAGCTTTGCCAACTACGTTTTCTTTTTTTAGTTAAAAGGTGGGCAGTCTTGCTCATGAAACGGTGATGGTGCCTGTGTGAATATGAAGAGAACCTGTGCAAACTATATTATTGCCACAGCTTACTAATTTTTGAACCACAGCTGTGTAGAGTTCACAGTTGCTTGCGGGCAGATGTGAATTGTAATGTTTTGTTTTTTCCTACATATGGAATCAGGTATGGTACGTCTTAACTGGAGAAAACTTTATGCACGTCACCTGTCTTCTGTGGGTATGATTGTCCCTCTTGTGTTTAACCACTACCCAAGCTCTGGATGGTGAGTTTCAATGCCTCACCGTAACACTATGTTTGTGTGCATCAACGAGATTGGTCACAGTAGAAGAGATAGCCAGGCATTCTACTCTATTCCTTTGTCAAAATGGAGTCTTAAATCAGGCAATACTTCTGTGTGATGTTTGCTTACTTTGCATAGTCTAGCGGGTTTTATGGTGCGAGATTCATGGAGATGGCTTCACAGGACATACTGAAATGTTTGGCAACATTTGTTGATTTATGTAACCTCCACTGATGTCAAATAGTGTGGAAAAGTATAGGAGAAAAAATTTTTTTTAAGGAATCCTAATTTAGCTTTTTTTGTAGCCTATGTATCAAACAAGTATTGAAGTATCCCTATCTGAGAATACATATTTTGTTAACAAATTGTACATAGTGAAATATGTATTTTTGCACAGGCATTTTTAATACACGCTGGATTTTTGGTACAATTTAAAAAGTCATTATTTATTTAGTAAAAATGTTGAAATGTCAGAGAACTTGACGATTTGAAGTGGTTCACTGCCAAGTCTATAATGCAATACGCCTACATGTAGAAGCTGAAGCATCTCATGAATCATGTACTGAGATCCTTTGAGGAACAAAGGTGAAGTGTTGCCTCTGTAGCATGTGTCTGTATGAGAGATACCTTTATTCGCTTTTTCAAGGTCTCAATCACATGTGCTTTTACAAGATGTTTTACGTTGCCTACGAATTAATGTAACAAAAAGTTACTATCTGACCCAATTAGCCTGTGATTTTTAGATGTCCTGCAGGCTTGAAGCTGTACCCGTTGTCTAAGCAGTTTCAATGGACTCTTTCAGTCAGACACTTTGTAGACCTTAAAGACATTTCATGAGTGAAACACTTGTTTATAAAGGTTGGAGGGACTTGAGCAATTATTGCAAGGAAGGGGAACACTTCATACAGTCCAGCTGCTTGCACCATCTTTGCAAAACAAGTAATTGGAATCACAGCTTTTAGTTAAAGAAATAGTCTGCAGCTTTTAAAAGAAAATATCAAATTAAGGAAGTGCCTGAATTTGTTTCACCCTGACTGTTTGAGGACAGTATTCTTTGGGTTGTTTTACCTTACTTGAATGTTCAAAGTGTTTAGGAGTTTGCTTTTAAATCTGCTTACAAACCCTAAATGTGGTAAAAACCTGAGCTTGTCAGATTTGCAGTATGAAACACTTGTTTTTTTTGGGGGGGGGGTTATCCACCTTTTCCAGATAAGATGAGATTTTCTGTTAGCCTCAGTGTGTGGCTTAGGTCCTTTCTGGTTTACTGGGCTTTGTACGTAAAAACCTTCAATCAAGTGTTTTGTTTACCCTCAAACTCCACAAACATGTTGACCATTGTTTCCAGTACATGGAAACATCACTGAGATGTTTTTTAGTACCATAGACTTGGAATGTGAAAGTGAGAGAGAATACAGCTCCTGTCTTGGAGGAAAAGTAAATCCACCATTCATATTATGTAAAAGCGTGTATAGATTATTTTTTTTTCTTTTTGTATACATTCTCAGAATCATTTTCAGCTGGACTTATGTATTGGCTGCTATGTAATTCATGAACAAAAAAACATAGGTTAGAATTAATATTTAAAGAAAAAAGATTGTATAGTATATTTGTTTTGTAACAAGTTTCTGTAAATAAAATAATTTATACTGCTATTTATATGAAATCATGTCTCTGCCTCTTTCCTAAAATAAAAAAAAAAAGAAGACATCAACAGTTAAACAAATTTTATTATATACAATAGAAGTCCCCAGCTTACGGTGTAGTAAGAAGAACAATGCAAGTCACCCTTGCTGTAATGAGAAAATACGCCCACCATAGTTACATGTTGATAACTCTTGACAATTTCTGGACTCTGTTGAGCAGCAAGTCACCCTTCTTGATGGTTTCCTGATACTGCCAGTTTTTGCTATCGGGTCTGAGAAGAAAAACAGCAAATTATTTAGAGTTGTGCCTTTGGTTATTTTTTGTTGTAGTGATGTTTGAAGAAAGGACATATTACCTACCTATTGGTTTCCACGATTTCATTCACTTTATCAATTTTACAGTGGAGACGGCCAGCAGCAATGAATCGAGACAGCTCCCTGAGAAGAGATTTACTTAAGTTAGAACAAGTGTTGAGAACATATTGCCTCTCTAATATTTTAACAGAAACATGACACAAAAAGGGGAATGTTTAAAGAGGAGTTAATTTTTGGGGTGAAATACACTTTGGAATTTTTAATGAGAAAATTGATACCAGTCTGACCTACATGTGGTAAAACTGAAGCTACAGCCTGTGGCTGGTTAGCTCAGCTTCACAGTCAGATGCAGAACAAGCAAATGTATTTCTCAAAATGTAACATTCCCAAGAAGCTTTAACTGAACACTATTTCACAGTGAATGTCCTTAAACCTTAACTCGGTGTAAATTCAGACAACTGGTCCACATTTATTGAGACTAATGTCACAATAGCAAAACTATGACTTTGATACCAATACCTGACTAAGTATCTGATGCTGAAATGAAACCAAGGAAAAACACTAAACCACCAGGAAAAGTAATGAAATTATAGATGAGAGATCTTGATAAACACACACACACAAAAGAAGTTGAACAGTGTCAATGAAGCCATAAAATGAGTGAAGATAGTAATGTGCCGATCCATCTAGCATCTGAGGTTATCTGATAAACCATGTGTATGAAACCTGTTTTAAAGTATGTAGAGCACCATAGAGAACTAAAGCTGGGCTTGCGGCAAAGAAAGTACTCAACCTATGTGCAAGACAAGTTTTTAAATTGTGGCACACAATTGTGGACGGGCACTCACTGGTCGATGAACTCTGTGCTGACACCAAAAGCCTCAGCCATGTATCCCAAGGTGAGGGAGCGGTAGGACTCTAGCAGCTGGCTGTAGGCCTGGATCCTCATCTCCCTCACGTAGTAGCGGTAGTGTGGCGCAAAGAGCCAGTCCTTCTTCATCTCCTGCTCCACCATAGCTGGAGTACAAAGACAAAAACATCTGTCATTTCTCAAGTATAAAGATATGGTAGAGCACAAAAATACTGGGGCTTGGAACATACAGAATGATCACTTTAAAATAAAGTGAATGGATAAACTGTAAAGACTATAATAAACCACATAAAGATGTTGCTTAAAAAGGACTTTCTCACCCAGAGACTGGAAGAAGACAGAGTAACGGCACTCGTAAAGCGAGAAAAGATACTGGCGGACAGCAGGCAGACTGTGTAGCACTTCCAAGATCTCTGCTCCCTTTATTACCTACAGAGAAATACATGTAACATTTACACACATGGTTCTAAACATCTGCATGCCACGTAGTTTCCTGTCATAGTGTATTGTGAGTATATACCTTTTCACGGAGGTCAGGCCTTTTAAGGGCGATCATGCAGACGTAGACAGTGTAAGTAACAAAGGTCTTGTAGTCCATAAGTTCATAGGAGGTGAAAGTGGAGACTGTGTCGAGGAAGAGTTCAGCTGCTTGCTTGAAGTCCCTGATGGCCACACAGTACAGGCCCTGGTAAACCTTCAGACGATTCCTCCTGTCCCAGTCTCCCCCCTCCTCAATGAGGCTATGTTGAAAGATAGGAGAGAGTAGTGAAGAGACTGAGGAATTGGTGATGATGTTTCAGAACAAAGATATTAGAGCCTTTACCTCTTGGCTTTCTCAGAGTTGCGTGTGATGAGGTCACTATCCATGTAGAAGAGGCCAATCCTCAGCAGGTAAAAGACGATGTCTAGTCTGTGACCCAGAGCCACTGTCTTGTCATAGGTCTTCCTGAAGGCTGTTAGGGCGCCCTCCTGTGGACATACAAACAAAGACAGACTCGGTGAATTCTGTTGCTCTTCAACTCTGTATGGGCAAAAACCCTTTAAAAAAAAAAACAAAACAAAACATCCCTTTGCCTTTTCCTTTTGGTTTGGTTTCTTTACAAATCCAAGCGTATCAAAATGTATCATTTCAAACCACAAGAGAACATCCTCTCTGCTTATTGGTCAGATGTATCTGCCACAGGAACAAAATACAGGAATACAGGAAGAGGATCCTGAGTTGCAAACTACTGCATGTTTCTGTGACATGGGGGAGACAATTTCATGATGGAGATTAACCTACATGTGTTTGTTGTCATCCTGCTGATTGTTTATCACATTGCTTGCACTGCACCTCCTCATGAGTCCACATTTGTCTGTGATTCATCATGCAGCATACTTTGAGAAAGCCCCCTAAAACCCTACATCTGAGTTTTGACAATGTTTAGGAAGCACATAATCTGCACTGCAAATTTAAAATGTAATTAACACAGGAGAATGCCCTCTTGTTACAACTGGCTTACTGTGTTGCAACATCATCTCCCCTGCTGCTGAGAACAGCAGCAT